>NW_010515452.1:0-13645 GCF_000687285.1 Phaethon lepturus
AAAAAACGCGTGGATGTGGCGCTTCAGGACACGATTTATGTGACATGGTGGTGTTGGGTTAATGGTTGGACTTGATGATCTTGAAGGTCCTTTCCAACCTTAGTGATTCTGTGATTCTGTAAAATAAGAATGTAAAAGAGGGAAAATTCCATTTAATATATTATGGGTATATAAAGGAAAAAAAAGAGGGCAATCTTTATACTTACGGAAAGGAAGATGTGATTAGAAACAGAAGAAATGTTGAAGTTTACCATACTTCCAGGATCAGTGGCTGAAAGGTGGTTCATAGTAGACTAGAGCTGAACCTTTAAAATTTGCATATTTGCATTTGAATATGCAAGTCAGATAATGCTTTTTTCCTTTTGGCTTGTCATTTCTCTTTTTTATCAGCTTCTTATTTGGTGGGTGGTTTTTGCAGACTATATCACTCTTCTCAGTACAGCTTCTGTCTTTGTTCAGCTGATAATCAGTATATGAAAGAAAGACTTGTGAAGAATCAAAATCATAGATGTTTTCCCCCCCTTCCACATTTTTTTATTGGTCTGAGAAACCAAAAAAAGCTATCAGCTAATCAAAGATGAGTGTTTGACCCTTGGTATGAGATAAAAACAAAATAAATAATTTATGATTCTTTTTTGGGCATATGTCTTGAATACACGAATATGCAGACTGAGTTGTTCAAATCTGAAATTGTAATGTCCTTTTTGGAATTATGAATTCCACTTTTGGGAATAGAAGTAGACTCCTGTTTCAAAAAAGATACATATATGAAGAGGAAAAAAAATTCAAGTTTGTTGAGAACAGTTTAAGTGAAAACAAATAAGGAGCTAGTACTCCTCCAGGCAAGCTGGCAAATCAGGCCCTAGCTGCCTTTTCTGAGTTTGTGAAGTTCAGCACCTGCAGAGGCTAGAAACATAATTATTATTTATATATAGGTAATCTTCTGAGGGTTTAGGGAGCTCTCATACCTACACATTTTATTTTTTTGCTCATGGACTCATACATACTGCTGAACTTATAATATTGCTTGTTGACTTCAGGACCTCTTTGTGAACGTTTTCTTCTTACTGGCCTGTAGAAAATTGAATATATAACATTACCCTAAGCTTCATTCTGAATCAGGCCTCCATCTATACTCACTTCTTACATCATGTAGACAACAACAACAATAACAAAATGCTCCTTCCCTAGAACTGAGCCAATTCAGTATTTAGTTTTTCCTGCGTTTTGTGCAGTAGGCAAAAACCCTAGTTACCAACCTGCACACAGTTGTCTGTTCATATTAGGTATGCATCTATTTTCAGACTGATTAGGGTCCACTATTTAATCTACTGCCACCCAACAGAGTGGATAAGAAATATTTCTGTAGTCAGCTGTAGTCCTGTCCAGCTAGATTGCAAAGTGAAGTGCAAAAGACCAAATAAGTGCTCTCAGCCATTTTAGACTGGCTGTCAGGTTTTCTACCACAGCATGCTCCTGTTAACTTGAATCAGAACAGTAATAACATCTATCTGCAAAATCCAGTTGCAGTCGGTGAGGAGGAAACAATGTGCCAGCTGCAGCACATTGCTGGCATAATCTGAGGCTCCTGGCTTACAGAAATTGTAATTGGATACATGAAAATGTAGTGATGATGAGCCTACATGCAGCAGAAGATAATACTGGACATACTCTGATCAGGCAAATAATTTTTATGTCATTCCTCTGATAAATTTCTTCTGTGTTTTATTTGATAAATAGTAAATGGAAAGAGGAGGAAGCTGGGATATACCAGGAGATTCCAACAGGCTGCAAAAGAAAAACAATTGTCCAAATCCTCCTCATTAACATGATACACTGAACAGGCAACTGTAATGATTTTTTAAATATTGACTCTGACATTCTGAAGTGAATAACAGTTACTGTCTCAGCTGACAGCAGTTGCCAACTGTGTGTGTAATAATTTTTTAGATTCTGTGGTGCCTACAATAGACAGCAATTTTGTGTGTGCTAAGGAATGCACAAAGGAATTTAAAACAAAACCCTTTTTATTTTTCTCCTGTATCATTTCTGCTTATTATGACAGTCATAGCAACACAGTCAAAAGCTTTATCAGAGAAGTGATGGCTGAATATTTATAAGGTCCATAGCTCTTGCTTCCCAGTGGATTTTGTGTCATTTCAGTCAGAAAATTGCCCCCAGACAAATGCAATAATAAATTGGAGAAATCATTTTCTGCCTTTTTTTTCACTGTGATGAGCCTGAACATGTAGGAAAGTGAGAAGATAGGGGTCATCATGAAATGCTTACTTTGGTAGCAGTAAATCATCTAGCTAGTGATTGTTTCATGGTACAGCAGAATCATTACATGAAAAAAAAAATAAAACCCACAAAAAATTAGTACACACCATGACCTAAAAAGAGAATTTTTTTCTTTAGGTTAATGAGAAAGGATTAATGTCTTATGATAAAATTTGAAAATGATAAACGTATTTCTGAAAAACAGATGAGTTGCATACATTTAAACTATCTGAAATTGTTAATGCAAGATCAAATAAAGAATTGTATGTCTGCAATGTAAATTTGCCAAAACTTAGAGTAGGTGCCTAGATTTTTTTTACATTTGATGAGCAATGAACACTAACCATCCATCAATAGATGGGTAAGCAATAATTATAATTTATTGAGTTCATAGTTATGTACAGTTGATGATGAAGGAATGCCAACAACCAGATTTTTGCCCCTTTCTGGTGATTAAGAAGCTGAGTCAGAATTTCAAGAAAGCTTGTTTCAATTACTTGTATTTACAGCACACAAAATTATTGTGAGGATAGAAATATAAATGTGCTCTTAGAAGAAGGGATTAGCATTCTCTATTTTAAGATATCAAGGAATTTACAACCTTTATTGCATATGCTCAATTTTAAAAGTTTTCTCTCCTTAGATATTACATCTTGAGTAAAAGACTCCTTCTGCAGGTCACTCAGAGTACTGAGTTACGTTCCTGCTCTAAATCTGGAAAAAACAAGAATAACATAAACAATATGCTTTTCTCACTAGAGAGTGTGAGAAAGACTAGTTTCCTTATTTAGAGGTGTGAAGTAGTACAATGTCTCCTGTAACGGGTGGGTACTTACCCCAGAAATGCAGCTTTTCCTTTAACCTGAATAAATTCAGAAGAGTGTATGAGATGCTCTGATTATTAGTGCTAATAGGAGACCTCCTACTGTTGAACATGAGACACCCCTGTAGAAAATAGAGAATCTATAGAATCTAAGAATACCATCAGACATAACTATAATTTAGTGGTGAGCATATTAACCTGACAGCAATAGAACCTTCTTGTTGCCTTAAAGAATTGTTATAAATTGAGCTCCAGCCTTTGGACCAAAAAGAAATGAAGTGCAATAAAATAAAAATCTTGAAAACAGGAAGTTGAGCTATCATTTCCACTAGTATATTTGTAGTCAAGATCCTCCTTGTAGTGCTGCTGACTTTGTAACTCCTGTACTCTGATGTTAATACCCATGTAATTAAGAAAAATATCCTTACTGAGAACAACTGATAGCCCTGAGGTAGTGTTTTTGTAATAGCTGAGGGAGCAATTCAGGTATTCTACTTACTGGATAAATGTCTGGTTTGCTGTCTATAATATTAAAAATTATGGAAAAGAAAATTGAGTGCACTATATCTGACCCATCAAATTATTTAGGTTCCATTGTTCTTGGTTTCTAATTTTAGCTTCTAGATTTTCATGCAGGGATAATTCTGAGGAAATGCAAAAATGCTGAAGGGAATTTTAAGTAGTTGTTCCTTTGGTCTTCAGTATTTCAAATCCAACTGTTTCAAACACTTAGTCCAAAGAACTATGACCAACCATAGCTTAAAATGACATCAGCTTTACAATTACAAGCTGTCTTCATCAGTTTCTGCCTGCCAGAGAAATGGTGATCTAAATTTCTTGGGTAAACTTTTACATATTATAGTCCTAACATTAAAATTCAGAAAGTGAAAAGTCACCAAAGTTCAAATGCAGATCAGTTAACCAGACATTGATCTGTGGGTTGTGGACACACAAACCTCCCACTGGCTCCACGTCTTTTGGATTATCATTTGTGTAGGAACAAAAGAACCTAAATTACTATGTGTGTGTGTGATATTTGTAGGTCCCAAAAACGTAGTAAAAAGAAATATAATTTAACTAGATAAATAAGTATCTTTAAAAGGCAGTGGACATTGCACACCCATTAGTGATAAGCAGAGAAACTTTACAGTGGGAATACTTCTTGAAGGCACAAACTTACTGCTTGATATTAAAGTATTATTTACTGTGAATAAAATGGTCAGAATATTTATTATCAAACCATGCTTCAGTGTCTGCCTTTATAAGAAGAACAGAATAAGGGGGAAGTGAAAAATCAATTAAAAATATAATCTTCTCTGACATTCACAGTCTCACTGGATTCTGGATAGGCAAGTAGCACCAAACCACAATAACTTCAAAGTGCTCTTTTTACTCTGTGTGCTTTGTAACCCAGATGGACAGAAACTTCTATTTTATACATCATTTGTACCTTGACAAAGTGATTCTAAAAAGTTGAAAGTGTTGAGAAGTTACTAAAAATAGAAGATGTGTTTTTCAAGATGGTTTTACATCTTAAGGTTCTGTAATGTGTAGGGAATTATTTTGCTTCTATCATGAAGTAGTAATTCCATTCCTGTATACCATTCAGCACCTCAGTGGACTAGAAAGGCAGTGTCACAACCATGTCAGATATGTGCATTTATTGCTATAAACAAAGAATAAAGGAATGGAAGAACTAATTCACTCCTTTCCTCATGTACATTCAAATATTAATTTAACTGTATTGCTTAAACATTTAAAAACCACAGCTCCTAAGCTCCTGGTCTTCCACAACACAACTGCTGAGGGCTGATAGGTGAGGGAGCTTTCATACAAAGATTTCTTAATGAGTGTTTCATACCTTAACAAAGTCTCATTTTCCCAGCTGCTGCCATAAGCTAATAGTTTGTAATATTCATCTCCACAAAGTATCATATTGATAAAAAAAGAAAGAAAACCACAAATGTGAAAGATAGCCTTAGCAGTTAGGTTTTCATCTGTCCTAATCTCCTATGGTTTTCCATAAGAGGCAGGCTACTGCCATTTCTGTTCATGGTCTTGCCAAGTCCTTTTTTTTTCTCCAGAATGTCTCTTTCACTGGAGTATCAGGGAAAACTTTCAACTTGAAAACCACAGCTATAAGGTTTCATGAGAGGGTAGCCTGCAAAAAGAAAACGAAATGTCCTGCCCCCTTAAACACAGATCTGGCAAGCAGACCAAATTCAAGTTTCCTTTTCTTATTATTAATAATGTCTTAAGATTTGAAAATAACCCTGCTTTTATGGCAACACTCATGATAGTTTTCCATTACTTTTCATAAATCTTATGGCTTGAAAAATTTTGTCATTTTGTAGGACGTTATTTTTTTTATTTCTTCTCTGAGGGATCACCTTCAATAAAACAATTGCAGACTATGTTTGCTGGCCAAAATCTATCTATATGTAGAGCTACATTGTCCTGTGCATCATCAAAGTTGTACAGCAGCACTGTCTTGCGAGCTTTCATTTGAGTTGCTTATACAAAATGATCATGTTAAAAAAACTTCACCATACTTGTAAATTTGTATTGTGTGGTTTTAAAACTGTGATACCATTTCAGATCAAAGTTGTTAGTCAAAAGTTGTCTTGCTGATAGCTTTTAATATTGGGAAAAACAATGAAAAAGTGTTTCTTTGGTATATTTGCCAGGAATACTCACACAATTCTGTTTTTGTTAACACAGGATAAACTGAACTGGATGGGACAATTACTTTTCTCAAAATCGAAGCTTCTCTTTTTGATATGTTTTTCTCACACTTTTCCATAGAGTCAAGCTAGAAATGTCTTTCTTACTGTGTCTTACACTCACATTTAAAATTATTTCACTGAGCACTGGGAAATCTAAATGTTCCCTCACCACATTTACAAATGGGCACTGATACACTCAATATAGTCAGGAAAATAGCTCACAATCAAAAACCAGGTTGCTCATTTTTAGTGGATAATGTGCAGACACTGTTAAAAGCTGTCATGGTTTAGCCCCAGCTGGCAACTAAGAACCATACAGGCTCTCGCCCTCCATGCCCTGCCCCCAGGAGGGATGAGGGAGAGAAACATAAAAAAAACCCCCTTGTGGGTTGGGATATGAACAGTTTAATAGGACAGCAAAGAAAGAGGAAATAACAACAACAATAATAATAATATTACTGATAAAGGAATATACAAAAACAAGTGATGGACAATGCAACAATTGCTCAGTTGGACTTTGCTGTCCCCGAGCAGCTATTCTGGGCCTCTGGCCAACCCCACTTTTATATAATGACTATGATGTTATATGGTATGGAATATCTCTTTGGCCAATCTGGGTCAGCTGTCCTGGTTATGTCCCCTCCCAGCTTCTTGTGCACCCCCAGCCTTCTCAGTGGCAGGCCAGCATGAATCCTGCTGACAAAGCATGGGAAACTGAAAAGTCCTTGCCTTGGTATAAGCACTACAACTGCTTAGCAACAACTAAAAACAGTGTGTTGCCAACATTATTCTCATACTAAATCCAAAACATAGCACTATACCAGCTATTAGGAAGAAAATTAACTCTATCCCAGCAGAAACCAGGACAAAAGTCCTTGAATTTTTTGATAGAGTCTCCTTTGTAATCTTCACTATTTATGGTTCAAAGATTCATAGAATCATAGAATCCTAGAACGGTTTGGGTTGGAAGGGACCTTAAAGATCATATAGTTTCCTCGACCCTGCCATGGGCAGGAACACCTTCCACTGGATCAAGTTGCTCAGAACCTCATCCAACCTTGCCTTGAACACTTCCAGGAATGGGACATCTACCACTTCTCAGGCAACTTGTTCCAGTGTCTCACCAACCTCATAGTAAAAAATTTCTTCTTTACATCTAATCTAAATCTACCTTCTTTCAGTTTAAAGCCATTACTCCTTGTTCTATCACTACATGCTCTTGCAAAAATTCCTTCTCCATCTTTCTTGTAGGCCCCCTTCAGGTACTAGAAGGCTGCAATAAGGTCTCTCTGGAGCCTTGTCTTCTCCAGGCTGAACAACCCCAACTCTCTCAGTCTGTGTTCATATGAAGACAGACTGGAGAGGTGCTCCAGCCCTTTGATCATCTTTGTGGCCCTCCTCTGGAAATGCGCCAACAGGTCCGTGTCCTTCTTATGTAGGGGGCCCAAAGCTGAATGCAGCAGTCTAGATGGGGTATCATGGTAGCAGAGTAGAGGGGTAAAATCACCTCCATCGACCTGTTGGACATGCTTCTTTTGATGCAGCCCAGGATACAGTTGGCTTTCTGGGCTACAAGGGCACCTTGCTGAAACCTGTTGAGCTTCTCATCGACCAAAACCCCCAAGGCCTTCTCCTCAGGACTGCTCTTAATCCATTCTCCATGCAGCCTGTATTTGTGTTTGGGATTGCCTCAACCCATACGCAAGACCTTGCACTTGGCCTTCTTGAACTTCATGAGGTTTGCACGGGCCCACCTCTCAAGCCTGTCAAGGTCCTTCTGTTATGTCCTTTCTCTCCAGTGTACTGACTGCACCACGCATTTTGGTGTTGTCGGCAAACCTGCTGAGGGTTCCCTTGATCCCACTGTCACAGAATCACAGAATCATTAAGGTTGGAAGGGACCTTCAAGATCATCAAGTCCAACCATCAACTCAACACCACTGCACCCACTAGGCCATATCCTGAAGTGCCGCATCTTCACATTTTTTGAACACTTCCAGTGATAGGGACTCCACCACCTCCCTGGGCAGCCTGTTCTAACGTTTGACCACTCTCTCAGTAAAGTAAAGAAATTTTTCCTAATACCCAATCTAAACCTCCCCTGGCACAACTTGAGGCCATTTCCTCTCATCCTATTGCTAGTTAGTTGGGCGAAGAGACCAACACCCACCTCACCACAACTCCCTTTCAGGCAGTTGTAGAGGGCACTAAAGTCTCCCCTCAACCTCCTCTTCTCCAGACTAAACAACCCCAATTCCCTCAGCTGCTCCTCATAAGACTTGTTCTCCAGACCCCTCATCAGCTTTGTTGCCCTTCTTTGGACACGCTCAAGCATCTCAGCATCCTTCTTGTAGTGAGGGGCCCAAAACTGAACACAGGATTCGAGGTGTGGCCTCACCAGTACTGAGTACAGGGGCACAAACACTTCCCTACTCCTGCTGGCCACACTATTCCTGATACAGGCCAGGACGCTGTTGGCCTTCTTGTCCACCTGTGCACACTGCTGGCTCATATATTCAGCCGCCTGTCAACCAGCACCCCCAGGTCTTTTTCTGCCAGGAAGCTCTCCAGCTACTCCTCCCCAAGCCTGTAGCGTTGCATGGCGTTGCTGTGACCCAAGTGCAGGACCTGTCACTTGGCCTTATTAAACCTCATGCAGTTGACCTCAGCCCATCAATCCAGCCTGTCCAGATCCTTCTGCAGAGCCTTCATACCCTCCAGCAGATCAACGCTCCCACCCAACTTGATGTTGTCTGCAAATTTACTGAGGGAGCACTCAATCCTCTCATCCAGATCATCAATAAAGATATTGAACAAGACTAGCCCCAGTACTGAGCCCTGGGGAACACCGCTTGTGACCGGCTGCCAGCTGGATTTAACTCCATTCACGACTACTGTCTGGGCTCAGCCATCCAACCAGTTCTTTACACAGTGAGAAGTACACCTGTCTAAGGCACGAGCCACCAGTTTCTCCAGGAGAATGCTGTGGGAGATGCTGTCAAAGGCTTTACTGAAGTCCAGGTAGACAACATCCACAGCCTTTCCCTCATCCACTAGGCGGGTCACCTGGTCGTAGAAGGAGATCAGGTTGGTCAAGCAGGACCTGCCTTTCATGAACCGATGCTGGCTGAGCCTGATGATCCCTTGCTTGTCCTTCACATGCCTTGTGAGCACCCCCAAGATGAATCGCTCCATAATCTTCCCCCGTACTGAGATCAGGCTGACAGGCCTGTAGTTCCCAGGATCCTCCTTCCGGCCTTTCTTGTAGATGAGCGTCACGTTGACAAGCCTCCAGTCACCTAGGATCTCTCCTGTTAACCAGGACTGCTGATAAATGATGGAGATAGATGTCCATGTTGCCTAGAAAGATGTTAAACTCTGCTGGACCTGATACCAACCTCTGAGGAACATCAATTATCACTGGTTTCCACTTGGACATCGAGCTGTGTACTGCAACACTTTGAGTGCAACCATCCAGCCAATTCCTTATCCACTGAGCTGTCCATCTGTCAAATCCGTGTCTCTCTAGTTTAGAGTCAATGATATCGTTTGGGCCAGTGTCAAATGCTTCGCACTAGTGCAGGCAGATGATGTCAGTTGCTCTTCCCTTATTGCACTAGTGCAGGCAGATGATATCAGTTGCTCTTCCCTTATCCACCAATGCTGTAACCCCATCATAGAAGGCCACCAAATTTGTCAGGCACAGCTTGCCCTCAGTGAAGCCATGTTGGCTTTCAGAAATCACCTCCTTATTTTCCATGCGCCTCAGCACAGTTTCTAGGAGGATTGGCTTCATGATCTTGCTGGGCACAGTGGTGAGATGGATTGGCCTGTAGTTCCCTGGGTCTTCCTTTTTTCCCTTTTTAAAAATGAGGGTTTTGTTTTCCCTTTTCCAGTCAGTGGGAACTTCACCAGACTGCCACTGCTTCTCAAACATGATGGATAGTGGCTTAGCAACTCCCTCTGTCTGTTCCCTCAGGACCCATGGATGCATCTCATCAGGTCCTATGGACTTGTGCAACTTCAGGTTCCTTAGATGGTCTCTAACCTGACCTTCGCCTACAGTGGGTGGTTCTTCATTCTCCCAGTCCCTGCCTTTACCTTCTGTGATTTGGGCAGTGTGGCTTGAGCACTTAATGGTGAAGACAGAGGCAAAAAAGTCATTGAGTACCTCAGCCTTCTCCATATCCCAGGTAACTAAATCTCCTGTTTCCTTCTGGAGAGGGCCCACATTTTCCCTAGTCTTCCTTTTATCAGTGATGTACCTACAGAAGCTTCTCTTTTTGCCCTTGACATGCCTGGCCACATTTAATTCTATCAGGGCTTTAGCTTTCCTAACCTGATCCCTGGGTGCTTGGACAATTTCTCTGTATTCCTTCCAAGCTATCTTGTCCCTGCTTCCACCCTCTGCAGGCTTCCTTTTTGTATTTCAGTTTGTCCAGGAGGTCCTTATTCATATATGCAGGCCTCCTGGCTTTTTTGCCTGACTTTGTCTTTGTTGGGATGCATCTCTACTGAGCTTGGAGCAGGTGGTCCTTGAATACTAATCAGCTTTCTTGGGCTCCTCTCCTTTCCAGTGCGTTACTCCATGGTACTCTACCAAGCAGATCACTGAAGAGGCCAAAGTCTCTCCTGAATCCAGGGTAATGAACTTGCTGTGCACGTTCCTCACTGCCCTAAGGATCTTGAACTGCACCATTTCATGGACATGATTACACTGTTGAAACTCAGATTGGTAGGTGATATTTTAGTGAGAGTACTTTCTCTGTCACCAAGCAATCTACATAAGGAAATAGCACACTTTATTGCTTTTCCATTCTATGAACTTTCTTCTCTTATATAAATGAGATGCATCAAAATAGCTTTCCTTTTTTAAAAAAAAATTTTTTGAACTGTTTTGAGAAGATTCATTATCTAGCCTGGGTGCATAGGTACAGTTGTGTATCACTCAAGCTATTAAGAGCAGTTAAATGCCAACTAATCTGAGTGAAGGCTTTTCTTGAACTTACTGAAGTTAATGGGAGTTTTGTCGTTCACTTTGGGGAAGCCAGGATTTCATTGCAGTTGGAAATTTATTTTCTGTCTCTTTGTGGTAATGTTTCTTTCTGTCATGACAGACAGAAGATCTGATAAATACTAGGGGGAAATTCTTTTGGTTGATGAAGAGCTATCATTTTGAAGTAAGGAGTATTGTACTAAAATGTTTTTCTGCAGCCTAGGAATTCTATTCGCTTTAATCAGAGATTAGATTCCTTGAAATATATTCATAAAATGTTGTTTTTTCAGTATGCTTTAATGACTAAGGATTAACTCAGGGAGAACGCTCTACAAAACCAGTTTGCTAGCCCATCACTAGTGCAAAGTTATACAAATGTGTGTGATTTCTTTCAGTGGGCTAATTATTATGCAGTTTGGTAAAAGTTTATGATTATTTCAATTAGTATTAAAAAATATTCAGATATACAGAAAGCAGAGAGTCAGATAATGAAGTTATATCATCAGCCCATGTGATTGCTAAGCCCATCATTTACCATAGAAAAAGTGTGAAAGAGGAAAACAAGGACTCGAGACATTTTCCCTCTTGGAATGGAAAAACTAAAATGATCACAGAAAGCAGAGAGGATGAACATTTTGTCATGGAAAACAATTGTTATTGTTCTCTTAATGAGGGCCATGTGAAGAGCTCTGATTTGGTTGCTGATAGAGAAGCCACTTTCAAAGTATTGAGGAAACAAATGCAAGAAAGCAAGAAATTAATCACTGATGTTACCTATTACTTTTGAGTCAGCCACAGATTGTTGCATATAATTTTATGTCAGCTTTTAATACCATGCAGAAAGTAAATTTGGGAAAAGGTTGAACATACCAGACTGTAGTGTGGATGCCTGAAGCGGCATGTATTGAAATATGCTATATGTAGCTCAACATGGTGCTGAACCATTTATGCGCCACTCAAAAAATTCAGATTATATCTTTACCTTACCTGATAGGCTCATCTGTTCAAGAATGGGAAATTCCTAAACATAGCCAGTAGTTAAATAATTTTATTTTTTTTAGAATACCAGTGGTAATGTTTTAATTTAGAAAATAAAATAGTATAACTTTGTGTTATGTTTTCAGCAAAAGAAATACAATGAAATGACACTTTGTGCTAAAGTTAAATTTATGCAAATCTTCTACTGGCACCAATCTTGCAGTAGAAACCGGTTTTAACAACTTGGCATACCCAAGGGAAATGCAGGTATATGAGTCACCTGAGTGACACAAAAATAGCGGCTGTTCAGTGAATATCTAGTCTCTTTATTCTGTCCTATTCTACTCATTAATTTAAAATTAAATATTTTTAATCAAAACAACTCATTTTGCTGTTTGTACATCAGACCATAACATCTGCTCCCTCAGATGAAAGTATATAAGATGAAATTCTATGCTGTTTTCTATATACTAATCTGGTTCTAGGACTTATTACATATTCACTGCTATGGCATTTTAGTTTCAGGGAACTGCAGCATAGAATTTGACTCATATCACTGTGGCAGTACTTTTATGCATTGGTAAATTCTTGACCCTTAAAATTAAATGGAAAATTCCAGTGTGTGGTTTCTAACAAAAAATATCTGTTTAAAATGCATTCACTTAACACATATGTAGGGAATTTGCATGACACTTACTTGTCTTTGTTCTGTCCTGTTGCAGGACAATCTAGGGCAAACCCCAAGAATCAAAGCCTCCTAGATTTTTTTCCTCATGAATACAACTCCATCTACTCTCTCCCTTTCCTAGGTGATGCAGCGGTTCATACTGTCTTCATAAAAAATACATATCCCCAACCCAGAGCTCTGCGTACTCTTCATTTCTTGTGGTTTGTGCTGGGTAACAGAACCTAGCTACATATTGCAGCTTTAGTGAACATGGAGGATTATTTTTCTATTTCTCTGTATACAATATTCATAAGGTTTTTTTTCACCCACCTCAAACCATAAAATATGCTCTGGTTAACCTACATTATTGATTTTCAGTTCAGAGGTAGAATACCACAATGACAACATGCTTGCTGAATGTTTCAAAACATAAGTAGAATGAATGAATTAACTTAATTCAGGAGAAGAAGGTTAAGACTAGTGATATGTTATTTACCTTTAGCATACAAACTTCCATGCTATTAGCTTACAATTTAAGTAGCTATTATGTATACCTTAAGTAATACATGAATTTACAAAACCTAAAATTTCTCTTATTTATGCTAGAGTAAATACTGGTTATACTGAGACTTGACCATTTTCATATTTTGTCATAATTCATATATTACAGCTACATATCTTTATTAGGCCATATTTACGTTCGAATTTAGATTGGAATAAGAGAGTGTCAGCACATTGAAGTGTTTGACGCTGAAACCCTGTACTCATGATTCAAGTTTGTATTTCCTACCAGTAACATCAGGTTTCATGGACCAAAAGTTGTCAGCACATTTGTGGTTCAAAGCTGTAGTTCAAAGTGCCCATAAGTACCTTTACAGGCCCACTAAGGGTTAGGGCATACAGTACGCACCTCAGTAAGAACTTGTAGTTTAGTTTGCTCTAAAAAAATCTAACCTCTGGAGACGAAAATGCTGCCAAAAAACAAAGGAAAATTATATAAATGGAGATGATATGGGAATTCAATTCAGAAGTCACTCTGAAACAAAATGTTATGTAGATATAGCCATTAATAAGTGATTCACATATACACGTATAAATACATAATTTTCATACCTTCTTACTTACTCTAACTAAAGATATAGATAGACAGAGACAGAGACAGAGACAGAGACAGA
>NW_010515453.1:0-13660 GCF_000687285.1 Phaethon lepturus
CGGGTCGGGTCTGCCGGGGGACCGAAACTCAAAAGTCCGGAGGTACAGTACCGCAGGCTAGGAATCGGGAGCTGCCTCGCCTGAAGGGCTGCCGGCTCTCCACAGTGGTTACTTCCAGCATTTTTGGGTGCCGACGTGCAGCGTGGAGATATAAAAATCTCTAGTACATAATATATATCTATAAGATATATAACATATACATGTATATGAAGCGTGAAAACAAGTTACCTTATTGGTGTTGTGAAACAAATGCAATGGCAGTGAAAGATGATCTTTCTTTTAATGTAAAATTCCCCTTCACCTTACAGCATTTCTCATTTCCTCTCTTTACTGAGATTATCTGAAGTAATTAGTCAGCCTCTCCTTCTGTTGCTGGTTGTTTTCCTCTCTTTCAAAGATATGAGGTTTTTTTTTTTTGTTTTTCTGTGCTGGGATGGTTGCTTCCCTCGTGGTGTACAGCTTGTCATACAAATTGCTGCTGCTGTAATACCTATGTAAGAGAAATCAGAACAAATTAGTGCTTTGATAATATTAAATATCGGTACTGCTGCTATGATCATGCAAAACTGTCTCTTTGGTAGGAATATGTATTACTGAAGTACTAATTTTGCACAGTACAGTGTAGAAAAATTATTTATAAGAAGTGAATTCAGATGTGTAGAATATTCAGATACACATTCAGATGTGTAGCTTTGGGGGGGAGTTGCACTTTCACTTTTTAAAAAAAAATTACCTGAAACTAATCTGTAGAAGAAACAAGTTGTCCCTATTACCTGTGTGGTTTTGATCATAGAGGAAACCGTTAACAAACAGAAATATGGGGAAGAAAGGTCTGCTTAATTACCATATCTGGAAAAACTTGCTAATGAAATACAAATACTAAATTTTTATGATGCTGGCACTATCTTGTGGCAAAAATGTCTGGATGGCTTAGTAACATGTGTCTAATACATCTTTCTTTATTAGTTTATTAAAAAAAGTAATATTTTACATATTTCTAAATGCATTTAATAGAACAGCTCATTTTAAGAACCAACTTGTGTTGATTAAAATTGATTTTGTTTTATTAAACACTCTACTATTGCTGGCAGTAGATTTCTGGAAAAACTCTTAACACTTGTCATCTCTGTGATTTAATAAGTGTTTCTTAGTGTCTGTTGTTACCTTTTTTGCATATTCTAAGGCTGGGACAGTTAGTTCATGATTTCAGGACAGAAGTTCTGGGTAATATCACAGTGACATGCTGTATTGTACAGTACTTTACTTAACTTTTTACCGCTATGCCTCCAAAATACTATAGTTAAGTGAACTTTGTAATTTAATAGCATATCCAGAAAGCTCCATAGTTGCTTTTTAATTTATCAATTTATATTATTGGTGTAACACGCTTAATGCAGAAGATGGTAGTGAAAAATCTAGTGTGGTGCTAACATCACGTTCTTGTGTATGTTTATGACTTGTCAGGCGATAAATCTTGTTTTCATCCCCTCCAGTGGTCTAAAATAGCAAATAATTTCTGAAGATCTTGGGTGTTGTTTTTTTTTTAATAGTGTTATAGTAGAGACAGTTGTCCATACATTTTGAAGCTGTGACCTACTTTTTGTACTGATGGGTAAACGATAGCTTTACATGGACACTAAAAGAGTAACCTTACATAGACACAACACCAAAAGTGTTGTGTACAAAAATCATTAATGTTAAATCCTCCAGGATGGACTAAATGCAGGTACAGTGAGAACTTCTATTTCGTGACTTTGCGTGTTCACAAGTAATACTTGCCATGCTGGCATCTAGGCTATTTGTTCATTACAAATCGAGCAGTTAAAAGTAAACTGAACCTTAATGGTGATGAGGACCATTGTTACCAACCACACTATTTTAAATATGGTAAATGTGCATTGTAAGTTTTGTTGGAACCTTGTGGCATGGTTTTTTGAATGAGAAACAATTCCATAAGCTTTATAACCATGAAGCTGAGCACTGGTTGCTGTCAGAGGCAAGAGCATTCAGTCATCTACTGAAAAGTTTGCACTAAAGTGGAAAAGCGAGAGGAAAAACATTTTTCCTGTTGTTTTCCCAAAACTACAGCTTTGAGTGTACTAAGCAAAAATTATTTATTTCCTTCTCGTAGTAGTTGGTGTAAGTTTGTAACATTGGTTTCTCTTGTCTTCTGGCTACCTATGTGTAGCAGTGCAATGTATATTTTGTTCTGTGGTGTTAAGTCCATGAGGTTAGTCAACACGGGGGATTTGGCACAATGCTGATGAGCACTAGGACATCCAGCTTGCAGGTGTCTGGCTTGTGGTGAGAATCCATAGCTCTGACGTTTCAGCCCCTGATGGCAGCACCAGATACCTTGGGCTTGAACATGGGATGGCTCTCACTTCAGTAGGAAAGTACCCAAGTCAATCAACAGGTAATTCTGAGCTGGGGCTGTCTTTAAGCCCACAGGAAAGGCAGCGTTTAGGCAACTTAGTCCAGGCTACGTGGAAGTGTCAGCATCAGCCAGAAGCACTCTGCCTGCAGTTTTGTTTTGGAATTGGATGCTTTTCATGAGCTATAGTGTTTTCTTGTTATTAAGGCCTAAAAATCAGGTGTGTATGGTCTTACCTCGTGACAAGTGTGAATTAATGGGAGGTAAGTTAGTCTTCTGTCGGGGTGTTTGCTGAGGGGGAAGAGCCGATGCAGAGGCAGTTGGAGTGGAGTAACAGATGTGCTGCAAGTACCATCCTGACTTATCTTGAGATAATTCATTCTACTCTCCCCATACTCTAAGATACTATTGTCTTCATATCAGCATGTACTGAACCTTACCAAGTTCTTATTTCTATTATTAGCATTGTAAAATGAAACTTAGTCATGTGTCCTGCATAGGACTTTGTATTCCTTTTCTTTCTTCTTTTCATATCCCTGCACAGAAAATACTTCATGAAATGCTAGGAAATCAGATAATATAGAAAACATGCTCCCATAGCTTGCTTTATAAAGCTTTTTTTGATCTTAATTTTTCCTCCTGTTGGCAAACTGCATTCAAAATCTTCAAGAGCCTTCTCCCTAAGGAAAATACTGATGCTTCCTTACGTAATTTAGTTGCTTGAGCTGTGCTGAAATCACTGTGATGCTGAAGTCTGGTCGTGCCTATCTGCTAGATTTTGCATTTTACATTTCTAAACATTACATGCAGTAATGGCAGCAAAGGGTTCCTGTCTTCTGGTCCAGGAAGATTCAAGAGAAACTTCAAAACCTCGTAGGTGCTTGGTGCACTGCTGTACCGTCGTTCATCTGGTGAGTCCTTCATGCTCTTGGCTTGCAAGTTGGAGGAGTCCAAGCAAAATCTGGGCTCTGGACTTACATTTGGAATACAGATTCTCCATCTGGCACTCCTCAATAAGATGTGAGGTATTTTTAAATCAGTTTCCAGAAAACAAGTTGGGAAAGATACAGGCAGAAATATATCTGCCTTTTCACCGTTCTGAGAATTCCTTCGGCTTTGGCTGGCACACTTCTATGGTTTGCGGGCCTTCTCCTCTCACGTGGCCTTGCTCTCTCATCTCGGCATCCATCTTCATCTAATAACACCTCTCCTTTTAATAAATGCAGTTGTTCTGTCCAAGAATCCTCACCATTGATTTAACAGGAGAGTGTATCACCGCATAAGGGATGCGGTAGATCTTTGCAGGCTGTAGGCCCCTTGGTCTGAAGCAGGCACATTATCCTAACTGCTTTCGTTTGAAATGAAGATCATTAGGATTGGGCTAATCTGATTGATTTCTGTGACTAGGTTCCCCCTGATAAACTTCTGTAAATCTCTTTTCAATACAAGGATTAAAGAACAGTAGACAAGTAATGCAGTTTTTACAGACAAGATGGAAATCACAAGAAACAGGGTAGCTTGCACATGGTACAGGCGTATGTTAATCTGCTGTATTGGCTGTAATTTCATCAGTTCCCTCTCTTGGCAAGTTTAGGTTTCATACAAGCGCTTACAGCAACATATGTTGGGGAGAGAGAGAGTGTCCCAGGCTTTGAAGTATGACTAAAAGCCCTGCTGAAGAAACTGTGTTTTTCAGAATCTGGAATTGAGAGGAGCTCTTCAAGATAAGTGATCATAATCCCTTTTCTAGCAGAAGGGATTTGACTTTTTGAAAGGTGTTGCTTTGCTAAAAGTGAAACAGATCCTTTTCCTTGCACTGCAAAGTAGAAATAGAGCTGAAGTAGTATGTTCATGCTTGATGTATTGACCAATTCAGCATATTCCAAGAGGTTATGTCATAACCCTTGTCATGGCCACCTACTTTCTATCATCTTTATCAACATCCAGCTTCTGTCTTCCAAATTCAACCTAGTGGCCTGTACCCTCTGAAGTTGGTTAGATAATTAGTCTTAATCAATACTGTGCAGGATTAAGGTAGTAACTTACCAGTCACAGGGATCTCTGGTTTTTCTTTTTAGAACTTCCCCACTAAGATTTAGTGATGTTGCTCATAGAAATTAATGAAAAAATGGGAGCAAAGGCCAATCCTTAATTCAAACCTGTACATACGTGTTACCATAGTGGATGGTAAAGTTTTACAAGGTTTTTGAGAGGTTTTTCAAGGTGAAAACAAAATCTATACATTTTTTAAATTCTCTTCAGGAAGAAGAAAACTGGATGTATGGAAAGTGATTCTCACTCTACTTCACTCTTCTGTTGTAATGTAATATGAAACTGATTACGTATTCTTCCTCTAAGTTCACGTAACCTTTCAAACAAGCTAAAAGGTTTAATTTCTGAAATGGTAAAGTGGGCAATACTACAGTGTGCTTCACTTTTTTTTTTTTTTTTTTTTTATTTTCTGAAAGAGAAGAAATGATGAACTGGTGTGAAATCATAAAATGCTTCAATCTTTGTAGCTGGCAAATGCAGTTCCAATGGTTTGGTAGCAGCTTTTATTTTAGTGATTCTGACAGATGCCAGTAGTACTAACCAAGTCTGGATGCCTCAACAATATGTTTTAAATATCAAATAAAACATGCCATGTGCATAAAGTAAAGCTACCTTTTGATTTTTTTTTTTTTTGGTATAGTAAGAAGCAAAAAGCTCCTTTTCGTTATAAGCCATTTATTACTTAGACTATTAACCAGTGGGTTGTTTTTTTAACCTAAGCAGGACTTTAAAAAATAGCTTTGGAAAAAGATCAGTTGTAAGCAACTGAAATCAACAGTAAAGTATTTCAGTACTAAGTCAAACACTGTTTTCTTTGCACTCTAAAGTACCAAAGTAGTTACGATTTGACATCTTGTTCATTGATTTCCCGCTGTTCCCTCCTTCCACCCCCAGACAGATTTTTAATCTGGTGTGTGTAGAGTTACGGAAAGCAAGTGGTTCATAACACCAAACTGTGATGAATAACCATGGCTATTTCCCTAGCAAGTTATGTGATACAGTTATGCTCCGTGGAATGACGCATTTCATGAATCAAAGCTGGGAGCCTAAGCTGTGACTTGGATGCGCGTGGGCTTTTGTACTGTAGTGTTGTTTTGCCTACAGTTGTGTGAGTATGGATCCTGTTGTTCAACATGGGGCATCTCCCAGGGATTGGCCCTGAGCATGCAGAGGTCTGAGCTCTGCTCTTTCACTGAGTTTTGGTGATCGTTTTTTTTTAAAGCTTAACATTTTTATCCCAGGTATTGGATGTATGTATAGTTGGCTTCTATTTCTAGAATTATATCAGTATAAAATGCTTTTCATAATTTTTGCAATTTTCTGTTTTTTTCCTGTTCTTACATAGATGGGAAAGGACTGAACTTCTTGAACTGTAATGGTACAAGTAGAGGCACAGCTTTGGGCTCTAGGCAAACTTGGACATGTACCTGAAGTTAAGCACATGCAAGGATTTTTTTGATTGCTGTGGTTGCTTCAATGCTAGTGGTTTGTCTGGAAGAGGGTAAATTCTTGAATGTGGTGCTAATATTCTAAATAACACATTAAAAATTTCTAGTCTGTAGATAAAGCAGGTTGTACTTTGGTCAAGTGGAAGATCAGCTAGCACATGCTAAAGTACAGCTTGCCTTATCTTCATGTTGTTATTTCAGAATGTGTTAGTCCATCTTTAATATGGGAAAGGCAGGTGTCTTTGAGCAACCTAGTGAGCACAAGCTGTCCTGATTCTCTTGCAGTGGTGGTTATAGGACGGGACAGTTTCTGGTTTTTTGCATATACATCTATCTATCTATCTATAATCTATCTCTCTCAGTAAAGATTTATTAAAACACCTTGGAAACAAGTTTAAAAAATTTCAGCTAACATCCTGGCCTACAGTGTGGATTAACTCCATAGTTATGGTATAGTTCAAACTTTCATCATGTCCCTGGCTTCTTATTTTTGGGTCCAGTGTGTCAATGGATTTTTTTAAATTATCAGAAGGCTTGAAGGAGATAAAATTCTTGAACTTTGATAGTTCTTTCTTTCATGTGGTGCTCTCTAGACTACTCTTGTTTGATTAAGATTTCCACCTGTGCGTATTCCTAACTCAGTTTTAAAACTTGGTTCTCTCAATTAATTCATGAATCGATGCAATTATTTATTAGAACTGTCCTTCTGTTAGCTTGAATGATACGGTAAGCCCGGTTGCAATTTTGGTCTCTGTTCTGCCCATTGCCGCCTTCGAGTATGGCTTTCTTGGATGCCTGGTAAAAATACTGTCACAATTTTCACTTGATGGAAACTCAGTAGTGAACTTTAGTTTGGGTAGAGCATATGCCACTCTCAAAATCATCTTGTACATTATTCTATTCAGGATTAGTTTGAAAAGAGAGCATGTCTTTTGGGAATCTTTTTACAGAAAGATCCTGTTGTATTAAGCATTATAAACCTTTTTCTCTTTAAAGCATGTTTCTGTAAATAGAATTTTTTTTGCGTGACATTTGAAAAATTGCTAAGAATTTAGGCATGTGTGAGTTTCAATACCTAGTTAAAAACTTAAATTGTCCGTGTATCTAATAAAATAATTTTTAAAGAGCAATAGTAGAACAATATAGCTTAGGCTACTCATCGAGGTATGCAGCATTTGATGGCTGTTTGTTACAATGTTGAAAGCCAGTGATATAATTATGAATATTTTTTTACAGTTTATAATTGTGGGGAGCAATTAAGGGGGAATCAATGCTTTCCATTTTACTCCAAAAGTAAGAAGCAATTTGAGGTGTCACTGCGAAAATTCAGTTTTGTAAATATTGGGTAACTCTTCATCTGTGAAAATACTTGTGATACTCCACTTTCTGTATATTAAATTAACAGTAGCTTTTAATAAGACTGCACACAAGTGTGGGGTTTTTTATATTTGCAGCCATGGTGGAGGTGTTCTTTTTCTTAAAAAACAAACCAAAAAAACCCTTCAGCAACTGATTCTTCTTGCTTTCAGATTTGTTTGACTTTAGCAACACGATTGTTCTTTGAAGTAGTTGCCAGAAAGTTTCATAAGCTGAGGGAAAGTCTGTGGGACCGCACCAGTCAGGACACACTACTGATGTGGCAAGAGACCAAAAATCCCTGACAGATTTCAGAGCTCACCAGCTCTGAAACTACTACTACTTGTACTACTACTCTTGTAGTAAAGCAGCTGTCTTAATTGTTGCTTTCTGTTCTTTAAATTCAGTGGATTTTAAGTTCTCCAGCTTTGCTTATGTATGTTTTCTATTCATATTGAAAGTGCACACCTGAAGAAAAATATCTATCTGAAGGAAGCCGGTGGTTTGGCACCGGGGAGCTGATAAAGCTCCAGGATTAAGGGGAACACAGTGGTTTTTTTGCTAAGTAGGAAGTGATTCAGTATTTAATAATGGGAGAGGTTGTGTTTTCTTTTGTCTTATGTCTTTTCTGAGCAGATACGACTTTTCATTCATTCTGTCCTGATACATGGTACCTTTGATTAAAGGTACCAAATAAGTGATGGAGCATGTGGGCATGCTGTTGCTGTTTGATTAAGAAGCACTTAATTGACTAACAGCCTTCTGCTTCTAGCCCGTGCGCTGCGTATACCAGGTAGTGTCTCCCTGGAATGAATGGGGAGCATTGTGATTTTGTTGTAGCTGAATGCATAGGCTTGCAACATCACGGCTCTTCAGGTGTGAAGCAAACACCTGTCTGCCAGCCTGATGGTAACAGACAACTTTTATTACTAGCACATGCTTTTCTGATACATTATCATACAATAACTCACCACCCCGATGACCTGCCCCCTCCCGGCTATTTGCAAATACGCAGTTGCATTCGGTATAGGACCTTTGACATCTTGTTGTAGTGAAACTATCTATGTACTTATTATTAGGGGAGGGCTATATGTTGTGATCTTATCCTTTTGACGCAAGCTTCACGTGTTTGGTAAGTGCTCAAGCACTAATACAGTGCTTTGAATACTTTTTTCCCCCGTTTCCTTAGAGATTTAATTCCTTATCAATATATTACATAACGTGAAGGTGAATTTACACGCTTAATTTCTAACTCCTTAGGTAAAGATGAGAGACACTCTTTTTTTCTTTTCTATCCAAGTGTTTTACTGCGCATTCTAGGAAGAAGTTTGTTGCCTCTTTCCATGGATTACTTGTTTTGTTACCCGAGTGTAGAGAAAAAACACTGGAAGCCCTGCTCCAGGTTTTCACTGTGGCCTGGCTGCTGAAAGACCTTCCTGCCTCTCTCATTGGGGCATTTTTTTGTGTTTCTTTTACTTACTGTGAAATCCTTGCATTTTGATGTGATAGAAGTACTACCCTTAACTCTGTTCTGTAATGTAAAATTAGTTATTTCTCCTTATCAATATAAACAGAGTTGTTTAAAATCTGTGGTAAATTGGTAAACCTGGTTTGTTATGTGTTGATTTATATTGAGCTGAGTATATTGGCTTCAGATCCTGAGATAGCCATACATTTGGTTTTTTTGGTCAATTATCTAACTACACTTGGTTTCTAAGAAGATATATCTGACTTGTGAGCAATCAAAGGTTTTGTGGTAATCAGACAGCATGATCCAGTGGAATCTGAAGCTGGGTATATTCAGGTAGACATAGTAATAAAGGTAATTCATCACTAGAGTGACTTGCTGTTATTTGCGTTGAATTCTTGATTGTGAAAACATGACATAAATAATGGTTCTTAAAAAAAAATCCTCTTGGAGCAAAATGATTGTGGAGGAGTTGTGATCTTTCTAGATAGGAAACCAAGCTTGCTCATAATGTGTTACCCATTTTCCTTAGATTGTGAAGGGGGGCCCTGACCCTTTATTAAAAGGAGTATTGATGGATAACACACTTTTCCAGTAGCATCTGCTGAGATTAATTAATGAATTGAACTGCGGTCTTAACAAGTGAGCCTCTAGGATCGGATGTGCTGGGGTCTAAAGTTAGCTCTGCCATCGGTACTCTGAAGAGCAAGAGATTTTGTTACTATTATCAGTTACAAACTCTGTTACTTGTTAACCAGTGCGTGCTATGTTTGACTGACTTGGCTAGTGTCCTTTTGTGTGCTAGGGTCATCTGTGTTTGGTTTTTTCTAATTACCCAGGAAGTAATGCTTTCCCAGTATAAGAGGACTGGTTTAAAATTTCTCTTCTGGGTGTCAAAGCAAGCAGCCAAAGACAACTACAAGCTGTGTTAAACTGGTGTGAAGAAAGTAAGTCTGTATGTTGCTTAGTCTGGTAAATGAGGTGATAAAAAAGCTACAGTATTGGACATTTGGCAAAGGCAAAAATAGCTTTTTTTTTTTGCCCCCTGTTTCCCTCTGCCTCCCATCCTGCAACCACTTGGAAACAATTTGTAAACAGAGCACATTAACTTAAACACCAAACTTGGTTTCATTCCCTCCACTACTTAATTAAGTAAGATTACTCTTTATAACTTTCTCTACAAAAGTAGATTGCAGGCCAAATGCTACAGAAGGTCTGTAGAAAGTGTACCCATAGGTGTCACCTCAGTTGTGTGGATGGTCATCAGTCCTGTGTGTATTGATGGTCCTCAGCTGCCAGGTGCACATAATTCTGTGTGAGAATTGTGTAATGGCCTTTCTTGGTTAGAGAGGGCTTGCATTGTTCATTGAAGCTCATTTGCTTTTCTTTCTGGGAGTGAGGAGAAAAACTGGCTTTACAACCATTTACTGGATGTTATAAGGCAAAGTTGAACTCTTAACATGAGTAGTAAAAAAAGCTTGTTTTACTGGATTGATTAGAAGGCAGCTTGAAGGTGATCGGTGAATATGCCTCTCGCCAGCAGATAGGCCAGACAGCATGAGAAGCCTGCCTTTATTAGCGTCCTTCCTTTACATCCATTGAGATCCCTTTTGCAGTTGACGTGTGACGAGTCAACAAGGTGAAAGTTTCTGTTTCTTCAGTACTTTTAACTTTAATGTGCTGTCAGGTGACCTAAAACAACATTGGATCAAATGAACATTCAACTCGGGAGTCTGTTTTGTTGTCTAACGAGCGTACCAGTTGTCTATCCCTACAATGTCCAAATTTTTTTGTTAGTTTCAACACATCTTATTAAAATAAATAAATAAATAGAGGTGTCTTAAAGATCTTAAACTCTGAACTGTACAAAAAGGCTAGTGCCTGCCCTAAGGATAAGGCTTCAGCGTGAGGGTCAGCAGGTGTATGTATTGTTTTGCCCACAAGGTAATGAGGGAGCAAGTGCTTGACTTGGGTTCAACCACTACCTACGTTGCCTCACTCTACATCCTCTAACTAATGGCTAGGCAGGACAAGAGAGGGGACTGGCAGCATGGAAGCACGCGTGGGACTCAAAGGTTTGGGGTCTGGGAGCAGAAGAGAGCAACAGCTCAGGCTTGGAGAGGGGCCAGCCTAGGATTCTAAGGGATGAGAGGATCAGTACGTACATGATCAGAGGCATCCTGGCATGCCTATGTGACTCAGTAGGACAGCAAGTGGTGCCAGAGGTAGCCATCAAAAGGGATCATTGATATAGTACTGAATTATTTGATAATAAATAAATAGCTTGAGCAGTTATAATATAAACTGTAGTTACTTGAAATAAGTATTTTGTAGAGGCTAACTTGTGATACCTGTCAGTTCCTGCTGTGTTGCTAGTGCTAAGACATGACAGTTGTCCAGTGTTAATTTTTGCAATACAGAGATTTCAGTCTTCACTTCATACTCAGAGTATATTATTGAACAATGTGATACATTAGCTTAGTGTGTTGAGATTTGAGGATGAAATTGTTAGTGTACTAAACTACCTATTTATTCCTTTTATTTGGAGGGGTTTTGTGTTGTTTTGTTTGTGGGGTGGTGGTTTTTTGGTTGGGTTTTTTTGTTGTTTTTAAATTAGATGCCTGAATGTAAGGGGGGAAAAAAAAAAATCTTTACCTTGAGAACTATTAAACCCTGGAATAGGTTGCCTAGAGAAGTGGTGGAGTCTTCCTTGCTGGAAATATTCAAGGTTTGACCTGATGGAACCTCGGAAAATCTATTTTAAAGCCCTACTTTTAAAACCAGACCAGATGATCTCCAGGGATCCCTTCCAACCTAGATTTTTCTATTCTAGATTTTGTGATCTAGGTCATACATAGCCATGATTTTCAAAAATATTGGTGATAGCTTAATGAAAATAGCATTAATCTTGATAAATAATACAGGGTTTTTTCTGCTGAAAGTAAATGTGGGAAGTAAGTTAGTCCAACAATGCAAAACTTTACCACCCACACAATGATACCTTTATTAAGGGAGTTGACACTGTTGCTTTATATTAGAGAAATAGCTATAATACTCATTTATAAAATCATATCTATTTATATATAAATATATACTTATAAAAGACTCCATTATTTTTATTTATGAGAGCAGAGTATAAGATGAGGAAAGAGCTCTCAGTCAGGTTGCTTCATGTATAATTTTGCTTGATGCACACCATGCTGCTACAGTAGTGTTTAAAAACCTTTTTTCAAATATAATCAGAAAGTATTTGACTAGTACTACCAAATACCTTTTTTTTTTTTTTCTTTTTTTGTTTGTTGGTTATATGTAAATGATGAATGCTGGAATGAGTAAGATTTTATGGCTGAGTGTGTGTGTATATATACAGACACATAATGTATATATTGATATATTTGTTGTGGAACAAATGGAACATGTTAAGACAAACTTATGTTTCAAGACACTTTGAGGTAGAGAAATCCTGGTTTTGATTATTTTTTTTTTTCCCTTTGTGTGTGTGGATTTGTTTGGTTTTTTTCCTTCCAAAATGTCCAATTGTAGTGGTTGGGCTTCCTGCGGCAAGTCTTTTTGGTTTTGTACCAGGAGTTCATTGTAGAAATAATTCAAAAGTCGATGTACTCTTTTGACATTCCCTGTAACAGCATGCTAACTAGCCTTTCAAATTTTGCCAAGAAAATTCTGCTGTGTACTGTCTGAGGAAATAATCCTACGATCTGTATTAGCGTGGTGATGTCTGTGTATATAATTGTGAAATGTGTACAATGCAGTAGAAAACCTAAAAATTTAGACTTGACCTTCAGAATGGAACTTAAGTATATTTTACTGGAGATAACAAAGTCCTGTAAGCTACTTCATGGGGAAAATTATACTTCAATACTGAAAACCTTGTGTGTTAACCCATGACTGACTGGCACGTAAAATTAAGTATTTCGGACTCCTTGGCTTAGTTGTGGTTTGGGTTGAGTTTATTTAGCAACTTTTGGATACTGTTTCAAATGCTTACCTTTGCAATCAAAGCTGAGTGCATATATATGAATATACTTTATAAGCCTGTTTTATAATGACTCCTTCTCCCTTATCTCTGAATTTAGCTGTTGCTCTCAGGCTCTTTTTTTTTCTTTTCTTTTTTTTTTTTTTCATTAAGGGGAAACCATAGCAGTTGTCTTAGCTAGTAAGAGCATTTCTGTAAGGGAAAAACAGTTACAAGGTCAACATTTCTCTTAAGTAAAAACTTTCTGGTTTTTTACCCGCTGTGTTGTTGACGTTGATTTTTTTTCTCTCTTATTGTTTCAGATCTTTAGTTTTCTTTGCATCTAGATCAACCATACTTTTTTTTTTCCCCCGGCACCTAATCACTTTAGGACCTGTTCTTGAAGTGGGGAGCAAGATGTTTCTATTGTGCTTGCCTGTGAAAAGAGATGATCCGATGCAGATGTTTTGTTCTCTTCCCTGAGTCCTTTGGATAATTGCAGTCATCGCAGACCATATTCAAACAGATGGCACCACTTCAGGCACTGGCGTGCCGTCACCTTCCTGTATTGACAGCTAGCTTTATAATTAACTACTATTTGCACAATTATAAGTATAATAATTTAAGTGACAGCTTCCCTTGGCAGGCAAGGAAAGAAGCGGGGAAAAGATCCTCAAATGGACTACCCCTAAAATAAAGAAGTTGGTGGTTTTAAATGCCCGCTACTGGCAATGAGTCCATTTCCTCCAGGCAGGCAGCCCACAGGGCTCTCCGGGGGTTTGCTCTCCGCGCCCAGGCCGCGAGGCTCCTGCGTTAGCGAGGCTCCCGCGTTAGCATGCCTCCCGGCTGCTCTGGGAACACCATCTCCTGGCGGTGCTCGCCCGCCTGCTTATCGTGCCCTGGCGGGGAATTATGGCCGCGTGGTTAATGAGTTGCTTGAACCTCCGCGTTCGGTTTTAGCGGCAGGCGGCCCACGGGGCGAGGTTGGG
>NW_010515453.1:13691-33479 GCF_000687285.1 Phaethon lepturus
TGCAAGTTGACGGTGTTGGGCCGCCGCCGCTGCAGCGTGGGCAGGGGTGTGCCGGGGTTTGGGGCCCTGGAGCCGCTCTCTTCGGGGTGGGCGATGGGGGCCCAGCACGGCCGAGGCTCGCTTCCAAACTGAGTTTTAGAGCCTAGTTTGTGGTCCAGTTTTGGAGGCTTGCGTGGCTGGAAACTAGGGGAAAGTGGCCCTCTGAAACTCGTAATTTGAATTTTTGAAAAAGGTGTGTTTTACCCAGAAAAAGAGGCAGGGTTTTTTAATGTGTACTGCTTTTGGTTTTTTACTCTTATGTAATGCTTCAAATAAGGTCTTGGTTTGTCTGTAATAAACCAAAATTCATTTTTATCTTTTCTTCCTTTAATGTCCTTTATTTTGGTTTTCAGTATTATTCCAAAAGATACAGGATTCCTTTGCTCATCAACATTTTCAATCCTTTCTTTACTGCATTGATAATGAGAGTTGTATTTTAATACTGAATTTCTTAAGCTTGGTAACAGCAGAGCTGACAAAGAGGGAACTGGAATAAACTTACTCAGTAGTAGCTGGACTCATAAATTTAGGTAAAGGTGCTACAGCCTCATGAGGACTTTACTTTGCTTCAGCTGTTTTGATGTCCTGCTCTCTTTGCCTTCCAAATGTTTAATTAATTAATCAAAACAGTTAATATTGTTTTCCTTATGGAGTAAATTACAGTATGATTCCTCTGATTCAACCTACTCAAGTAAGAATGCACATAGTCCACATGTATGTACCCATTCCTTTCTTACAAGCTTAGTACACTACAGTGTACTAGTTTAATTTTGTATATCATTGGCAATATTGCCCGTTTTTCATTAATAATTTATTATTGGTCATTGAACATAAAGTTTTTGCAGGTAGGAAGAAGACAGCTTGCTAAACTGTTGTATACTGAAATATGATTGGAAGCTTGGGGTGGAAGAAAATAATTAGTACAGTCTATGATGATGGTTTTAATAATGCTGCTGGGTAGAGTTGTCATCTTTGTTCTTCTGAGGTTTTAATTTCCTTCTCTTTCCAGGGATGGTATTAGGGTGGAGCTGACGAGTTGGTCTGGAAGTGTTAAAAGTGCATGCTGGCAAAATATTTTATATTTCAGCAGGTCAAACCTTTATCTGTTTGGAAAACAAGAAGTTAAGATCTGTATTTAAGTGTAGTAGTGTACGTCTGGCACAGAAGGTAATGTGTATATATAGTCACTGTTAGTCAGCTGTCTGTACACTACGTATTTCAGTAACGTTGGAGAAAAAGTTAGCAAATTCAACAGTAAGAGAATGCCAAGTAGTTGAATGAGATGCATCTGACTCCTTACCCAACTGTGCAGATAACATTGTTTGAGATTGACTAGGACTAAAAAGCAGTGCTGTCAAGGAAACATTTCAGGCTCAGCATGAAATCATACTATCTAATATTTATGAAGGGAAACCTGCAAAAGATGCTGGAACTTCAAAGGGCATTTAAAAAAACCAAACAAACCCCAACAAAACTCCCACACCCTCATCTTGTATTTCACAATAATTGATGGTCTGAACACCCCCCCCTTTTTTTAAACGGTGCTAGTAGGAATTTGTATAAATGAGAACATCATCCATCTTAAATCCTTTCTTTTTTTTTTTTTTTGCCTGGCTCTGATCTAATTCCTTAGGAACAAACTTTATGCACCGTTTTAAAGATGCTAGATAACTCCCCTCCACTATCTTATCTAATTTCTTCATCCACTCTGCATTGCTGTCATACTCTTGTTACTGTTTGCTTTGTTCCAACTCATCCCATTATGCTTTTATTCATCCAGTACTTGTTTTCATGTCTGGTCTTCTACTTGAACCCCCGTGTACTCATCAGAGCCTGCACTAATCATTGATTCAATCAGCTTTATCGGTTCTGATTTATTTGTTCATTTGGACATTATCTGATGTAATGCTTTTGAAATTTATGGAAAGGGAAGCCCTTTCTTCATGAATGCAAAAAGAATTAAACCAGGAGGCCTTCCCTTTGTGACGTTTCCTCAAGATTTTGAACGGCTTCCCAGCCAGAGCTCTGCGATGAAGTTCTCTTAGACCTCCCTTTCAAGCGTGCTGCTTTGCGTTTGCTGGCGCGGGGTAGGCAGCCTGTCATTGCATTCAGTCCCCACCAAAACTCTTCTACCGCTTATTCTATCCAGTCTTGCAAATTGCCTTTACTTTGAAAGGATTCCTGTCCTTGTCATATTGCTTCAAAAGGGTGACTGTACACTACTGCATGAATTTACCCTGGTTGAAGGTTAGATACCTTGCTTATCAATTTCGGTGACGTTTTGGCTAGGTTTGGCAGTTAATTCCCATTACATGCTGAAGTTGAATCCTCACCCCATTTTTACATGGGATAGACTTGCTTAGGTGAAATTCTAGGTTTTATTAGTAGTAGGAAAGTGTATGTGGCATAGGCCAGAATTTGTACTTTGATTCCAAAGAGGGGTTGAGTGCATTTAGCATGTGTAAATATTGATGTCACATTCAGAAAGTTCTTGTGGGCAAGCAGACCACTTACCTGGTCATGATGGGGTACCTTTTGCACTAGAAAAGCAATTAAGATTAAATAAGCTAAGCTGAGTGTTTTTATACCGGTCTAATTTAGGGTAGGCAATCTGGAATAGGGATCATTACCTTTGTTACTGATCACAGCATAAGCTTAAATATTAGAAATCTCTATAAAGGTTTAGCTAATAGCTTTCAAAATCAAGTTGTTAATCTACATCATTCAGTTACTGAGGTAAAATAAGCCTGATGTTGTTTGAAGAATCAATTTCAAATTAATTTCTCCTTTAAAGCTCTCATGACAATCAGTTCTTTCCAGGCAAATAGGCTGTTTTGTCATTGATTTGCTGTATCCCTTGCTTTTGGTCCATTGACTAGTCTTAACCAAAACCAGAAACAGAGCACTGTGTTTTCAAGTAGTCCTTGTTTTGATGCCTTTCTTTTAAAATATCTTTCTGGTGTATTACAGGGTTCTGAAAGAAATGCTAAGGGAAGAAAGCATTAGTTGTTGTGGACTTCTGTCCTATTTCCCAGTTCAGCTGTGCTGTGACCATAGCTCTAACCCAACAGGGTGCTGCAGTCAACTCCCCCTTCGCCTCTCCCGGCCCTTCCACATGAAGTTTTGAGGAATCTGCCTATTGGGAGGCATTGCTCATTATCACTGCCATGCAAAAGTGCCTAACGATAGGGAAACCGGGAGAGAGAGATACCAGATCTCAGCACTGTAAGCAAAGCTCTCCTTTTTTCGCTCCTGTTTCAGTATAAACCAGCAACGCTGGCCTGATGCCTGCATTCCTCTGTAATCGGTTGCTACAGCATGCTAAGATTGCTTTGCGGGAAGTAGATAAATCTTCTACCTGCCGTCCAGGAACACAAAAGCTGAAATAGGAAGGATTGGGGAATGTCAGATCTACTTGGCAAAATTTGGTGTCTGTGTGTTTAAAAATGCCTGGCATCGTCTCGTGTGTTAAGTGATTTGAAACTTAAAAAACAATCTAGCTTCCAAGTTTAAAACTTGAAAAATAGCAGCAGTTGATAGTGGATAATAGAGATCCATTCTCGAACAAGGAGGTTGTTTAATTCTGTGAATTTTGTGAGCCTGGCTGTGCATGGGGCCCTTAACAAGCTTGTAAATACAAGGTTTGAGACTTGCATTACTTCAGAGAGCAGCAAGAAGCTTTGTTATAAGCGCTCATTTTGTTGCATAGCTGTGTTAAAAATGAACAAAAAGCACTTAGGTGGGCTTGAATTACTTTTGAAGGCACTATATGTCAGTAGGAGAGCTGAAGAAAAAACAACAAACCCAACAAAACACCAAAAACCATAAAACAAAACCAAAAAAACAAACCCAAAGGAATATTCCACTCGAGCAAGCAGCTCTTTACCAAGTCACCTTTCCAAAGTCACACTACCCTGCTCCATTTTACTCCCCCCAAGCTCCAGTCGTGGCTTGCATGGCTCCTGCTCTCTGTGAATGCAGGCTGCCTTCCCTTGGCCTCCTGATGGGTATCCTCTTCACTGGCCCCAGGTTTCCAGCTTCCCAGTATGTTCCCCTTGCTCTAGGGTTGGACATCAGCTGTCAGAACAGTGCCTGCATCTGTTCACATCATTTGTAGCAACGGGAATAGGCAGACCTACCTCTTTGCCAGCACCGTGAATTAGAAGTTCACGTGATTGAGAAAAATAAGCGTATCACTTTGGTAGCTTGGTGGCAGAAGGTTTAGCAGGTGTTTGCCTAAAAGTCTGCCTAGTATTCTCACCCACCCTGTGATGGTGGAAGGGTGCTCTGCCTGCCCTGGTCCGGGGAGGTGGTCCGTGCTGCCAGGAGCCTGGCTGTCCAGCCAGCCAGTAGCCCCGGGGCTAAGCTTGGCACCAAAGCTGCATTGCATGCTGGCAGAGTGGCTGCTTTTTGATTGTTTGGGGGCTTGAGTGAATTAATTTGTTGAAAGGTAGGACTGACCGAAAGATAGCCATCAACGCATTTGTGGTGGAGGGAAGACACAGGAGTACCCATTTTAGGTGAACGCTTTTTGGAGAGGTTTCCTTGTGATGTGGTACGCTGTGGTCGCTAGGTGCGTGTTAATCTTGTAGGGTGGTGAAAAAATTGCCTAACAGGGATGTAAAGATGTAAATGTTTAGATTTTGCTGGTCTGAAGCACACGCTGTTTATATGCTGATGGAAAAACAGAAAACACAGATTGTTTGCAAGCTAGGGCGTGTCCTGTTGCATGTTTGCTCTATTTTTTCCTTCACTTTGCGTAGGAATTGCTTCCTTCTTTTAAAGGGAGGACACCCAAGCGTGTGCAGGGACTGGAAAAATGGCTAGCCGTTTTGGGTGGCAGTGTTGCTCTTTTTTTGATTACCTATTCTCTTGGTGCAGGAGGAGGACTTGTGCAAAAGCTATATGCAGTCAGTGCCACCGCAGGTCCGGGTAAACAGTTTGATCTTATTACACAGAAGAGAAGAAATTGCTGTGATCCTAGATGTTTTGAAGTCTCTGCAATAAACCGTAAGGGGAAGAGAGGTGTGCATTGGTAAGCTTAAAATACAAATTTGCCAGCTAGTCGTAAATGGGGAGGAAGATGAGATGAAGATAGAGAGGAAAGAATAGCAGAAAACTGTTCTTCCATGACAGTTGTTTACAAAGTGCAGATGTTCGTAGGCTGGCTTTTTGCAGTGTTGGTTTACTTTTTCTTCTTGAAGACTTAAAAACCATCATGTTTGTAAATTTCCTGGAGACATTCTTCTCCCTGCACATGGCAAATAAACTTCATACATGAATACCTTCAGTTTTGCTAATCAAAACATGTAACAGTTATGATCAAAGTATCAAGAGGTGTTTTAATTTCATCAGGTTGTTTAGGTTCTGGTTCTGAGTTCCAAGACTTTTGCAACACATTTTCAAGCTCTTTCCTGTAGTTTGAGAGGTAGAACTTTGTGTAATTCCTTCAAACAAACTAGTTTTGTGAGACTTCAGGATCTTCTGAACTTGTGTCGTTTGATAAATGGAATAAAACCATAGTGTCTAAAAAATGTTTTTTCTGTCCTTACAGCTTGAAGTTAGATTGGCAGTTTTAAGTTCCCTCCATAACATAACAGCTTTTAATTTTCTGATTGCTATTGTGTCCCTCCTTTTTTTAAAAGAAGAGTTGCTGTGGTTTAGGCTATTCTACCATCTTACTTTTTTCAATAGCATTCTGTGGTTAACTGCATGATTTCAGTGCTTTGTTCCATATCCTTTTGGGGACCTTTTGTGGCCATAAGCTTTATAACAGAAGAAGTCCTCCTGAGAAGGATTTGGGTGGTTGAAAAGCTGGACATGAGCTGGCAATGTGCGCTCGCAGCCCAGAAGGCCAACCCTATCCCAGGCTGCATCCAAAGCAGTGTGGCCACCAGGTCGAGGGCGGTGATTCTGCCCCTCTACTCTGCTCTGGGGAGACCCCACCTGCAGTCCTGTGTCCAGCTCTGAGCCCTCAGCCCAGGAAAGACATGGACCTGTTGGAGAGGGTCCAGAGGAGGGCCACAAAAATGACCAGAGGGATGGAGCACCTCTGTCATGAGGACAGGCTGAGAGAGTTGGGGTTGTTCAGCCTGGAGAAGAGAAGGCTCTGGGGAGATCTTATTGCAGCCTGCCAGTACTTAAAGAGATCTTCTGAGAAAGATGGGGGCAGACTTTTTATCAGGGCCTGTTACACTAGGACAGGGGGTAACGGTTTTAAACTAAAAGAGGGTAGATCTAGACTAGATATGAGAAAGAAATTTTTGACAATGAGGGTGGTGAAACCCTGGCACAGGTTGCCCAGAGAGGTGGTAGCTGCCCCATCCCTGGAAACCTTCAAGGTCAGGTTGGACGGGGCTCTGAGCAACCTGGTCTAGTTGAGATGCTGCTCATTGCTGGAGTGTTGGAATAGATGACCTTTCAAGGCCCTTTTTAACCCAAAGATTTTATGACTGTAAGTCCTCTGTCATGCTTGAGGGAATATATTAAAAAACTTGTGGCAGAACATGGTTTATAAAATAAATGAAGCATAAATGCATAGAAGACAGTTGCATCAAGTTTGAATCTTTAAGATCTAAATGAAAAGTCTGAAAGATAATTCATAGTAATTCTAAACAGTGTTTTTTGTTCATTAACACAATTTACAAGGTAGATAGGCGTTCTTCAGAGATCTGGATGTTTCTCCAACAGGAAAGATTTCTTGCAAGAAAATATGGACTGGGTGTTTTTGCTGCCAGCGGTGAAACTTTTTCTTCCCAAGTTTAAATGGCACATAGTCCTATGTTGTGTTGACGAGCAGACTGAGTAGTTACTGTTAATGGAAAACACTGGGTAACAGTGCAAAACTTTAATTTGTGTTTGGCTAGTATGGGATCAAGAGTTCTGATCAAAATCTAGCATATAATTAAAAATCACTTAAAAACCTGTTTGAGTTTGTCAGCTGAGTACCATTTGCAGCAGAAAACTTTTGCCATCAGTCTTGGTGGCAGTTGCTTGCCTGCTTCTGAGGTTTGTGAAAGCAATAAAAGCTGTTTTAGCTAATGTGTGGGCAATATTAGAAATCTTTAAGAATAAATATGGGCAAATATGCAGTTTTGTTTTTGATATTGGGAGACCTTCTGCTTGTGAAGACATCACTGCTAATGGCTTTATTTTATATCTGAATGCTGCAGGTATGACCCTCAGGTAGCTGGAGATCCCAGCACTTCCATACTTTTCAAAATATTATTGATTAAATGTGTAGATAAGGTGGACTTTCATCAAAAACAGAGATATATTTTAAAATTATTTTAAGGTGGGAACTTCACCAGTGCAGGCTTTGTGTACTGCTGTGTGATGATGTTCTGAATTTGCTCCTCTTGCTCTTTATTTTCTATTTGCTTTTCATCACATTTTCAAGGGGCAGATATATTTAATGATCTTGATCCACTACTTGGCTGTGCCCATGCAAGAAAGAAGCCTCAGTCATCTGTAAATTCAGGCTATTTCTCAGGTTTTCTAACAATGTATCACTGAAATTTGCATGAAACTTCCATTTTCTATAAAAGTGGAGTTAGTTTTCTGTGGCATTACTGCTCTCACAGACACGATCAAGGTTTTTGTTCTCTTTCTCTTTCCCCCTCGGCAGTGGATGGCAGTCACCACTGCCAGCAGCATCTCTCTGAGATGGCGGATTTAAGCGCCGTTCAGTTTAGGTGGAAACTCTGCAGTTGTGCTACAGAAGTAGATAGCACTGGAAAAACAAGTTCATAAGTTGTTTATTCACAATCCAGTTACCTGCAACATGCTACCTGCTTTTTCAAGTTTTTGAAAAGTATGCTTTGGCAATTACTTCAGTCATGTTCCGTGTTCAATTTGGAGAGGAGGAAAGTGACCTGTTTGCAAGATGCCATTAGTGACATCAGAAATAGAATATGGACACTTAGATTCACAGCCTTGTGTGGAGTCTATACTCTTTTCTGTCTATGAACTGCTTCTTTCCCGCTCTCTAAAAAACATCTTAAACTTCTTTTACTCTAAAGAAAGAGGATGAAATGCGAGGTACAATAACGTCAGTCCTGTTGAAAAGAATGAAATAAACTATAGTTTTGATATGAAAAATGTAATGTGTTAATCAGAGGCAAAAATTGTAGGAAGAGGTCTTTTATTGGACTAGTTAATATATAGGAAAAAAATTACTTTGGACATATGGTTGAGAGAAGAGGCGAGGCTTGTTTTGGAAAGCTGGGTTGTTTGTTTTTTTTCACACACCTGTAGGAGACAACTCCATAAGAGGTATTATTACCTGCAAGCTGTGATTTTTTTTTTTTTTTTTTTTTATTTATAGGCCATCATGCTGCATTAGCAAATGAAACATTATTTCAGTGTAGAACAGTAGTCTTTTAACTCACAGATAGTAACTTTGAAATGTTGTCCTCTATCAGAAAACAGCATGTTTCACATAGGGAATGTGATACAGGGACTTGATGCTTTTCTGACATTCTCAGCAAAGTTTTGTCACTGTGACATCTCAAAAGTGAAATTTCTATCTATTTATTTATTTTACACTAGAGGAGGTAGAGATTAGTATTTGACCTGCAAGCCTAGCGGATAGTGTGACTTTTGTGTGGGTAATCCCTGCTTTACTTTAAGATTTTTTTTCTGTGTTTTTAAAATCAGTAGAAGTAGCACAGGTAGTTTCTAGGCTGCTTGGCTAGAATTGTACTATGGATATAGTAAAGCAGTAGGATTTCCCCTTTGAAAGTATGTTTTGGATAGATCTGTTTTAATCCTTAGAGAGAGCTTTTGGTGGTTTGTTTTTCTACATCCCTTCCTGAGTCTGTAATGCAGATGATTAGAATTCTGCTTAATTATCACAACTTTATTTGGCAGCAAAATTGACATGATGGTTCTCATCTGTCATATAATAGTTTCATGAAATACAGGTTATTGCCTGCTAATAGAATGAGGTCTTTTTGTATTTAAATTTTGTTATGGTAATTAATTTGATACCTGAGGTTTCAGAATACTTTAGTAGCTTGTTGTTGTAAAATTCAGTGCTGAGTGATTACTTATTTGATTTTGAAAATTTGAAGGCATAAATTACTTATTATCTATATACTAATGGCATAATTTGGTTACCCAAATGCTGTAGGTGTGGACACAGCTTCATATTTGATTATTTGATTTTACAACATGGCAGTTAGTTTAAAAAAAAAAACAAAAAACAAACCACACAATTACCATTGTATACTTCAGCCTGTCCTGAGCTATTTATGGGAAATGTTGGTAGCTGGGCACTGCAATGCTCAGCTTCTACTTTGACTCAGCTTTTCATGTTCTTCCAGTCTTCAATGGTGTTAACATAAGACACCATCAAACTGAGGAAGGTGAACTTTGACTTTCAATTTGCAGTTTCTAATTTGAGTTCATGCAACTTTGTTTGTAGCCCCCAAAAGGCATTATTTAGGAAATAAATTAGTGATAGCTCTTGCATTTTTCAGTGAGATGGTTTTCTTTTGTGCCATAGTGTTGTTTAAAGCTAATGTAGGCAATAGAGGAAGCCATGAGTTCCTGAATTCTTTGATTGCTCCATTTCCTGCACCATGCCAACGAGCTGTTATTGCCTTGAACACACTGGCTTAAGGTGTTATTTTATAAATGGGTTTTTAAAAATAAACATCATAAAGATCTCTTACATGAGCAATAAAAACTACTGAAAATATGAAAGCATTACAAGTGTGTCTCATTTTCATCTGCATTTTATAGCACTTGAACAGTGTAGGGAGCAGGTCTCTGCTAGTTGCTTTTTCCTCCCATTTTTTTTATTTCCTCACTCATTCTGCAGGCAGTAGAAGGTATCTCTGGACTAGTGCTAATCCAGTATCTAAGGTCTAATAGTAATGCTTCATGCTATCTTAAGACACATTGGATCCTTCCATGACTTAGTTGGTCATAATTCTATGTGCGTAAAGTAGCATCAGTGAAGTTAGCATGATTAGATTCACAGCCTTGAAGTTTGAAGGGTCATTCATACAATCTGGTTTGATGCTTTGCAAATGTGAGCAAAATATTTTCCTCAGAAGTTGGATTAAAGGGTGCTAAGAGCCCCTGTACTGAAATTGATGGTCAGTATTGTTTTTCTACCAGTAAGCTCTTCTAGAATTTAATTACCTTTAGGTTATCTGATTTCAAGATTAAGTTTTCAGATAACTAGTCTTGCTGTTGAACGTGTTGCTGAGAGGCTGGCATAACTCTTTTTTTTCATGACATGTAAAGATATGACTATGTAAAGAATATGACTACTTTGGTCAAGTAATCTCTATTAAGCTATAATAGCAGCCTGTCCTGCTTTATTGCTAGCCAGCCTGTGTCTTCTTCAGTCTTAATAGCAAGAACTGTTGGTATGCCTGAAGCTGTGCACATTTTAAGACTTTGCAGGCAAAAATCTGTAGGATGCAGGTAATGCAAACCTTTGGAAAAAGGGGAGGAGGAAAAGGAAAAAGTATCTCAGAAAATTTGAAGTAGGGTCTTTGTCTCTAAAACTTGTCTCGGAATGAATATATATATAAAATATATACACAGAACAAACATTTGACATGAATATCCTTTTTTTAAAGCTAATTCATTTACTTAGTGTTGTTAGTGTTCATTTACTTAGTGTTGTTACTCTGTCACTGTAAGTGCAGCTCTCCTTTCTGTAACGTAACCAATATTAACGTATAATTAATGGTCTGAAGAGAATAAAGCCTTTTCTGTTACACCTGTACAGTAGTTTGAGAGCATTGAGTCTGTCATCAAGCCCCTCTTTGCCATCCATCAAGAGACTGGATGGTCCCCAACAGAAGTGTTGTCCCCAGTCAAGCTGCATGAGTGTGTGTATGTACATGCCAGGCAGCAGCATTGAATTAAGAGTGCGTAGCTTACTGTGCTGCATGGCTTATCTGCAGCAGGTATTTGCAGCTTCTCACAGTGCTTGCATTACCTTCAGTATGTTATTGGCTTAGTGGGATCTTAGGGACATGTCAATCAAGATATAATGTAATGCTAGAACTAAAACTTGGGCTTATTTCCCACCTCCTCTAGTCCATCCTTGACACTCATGTGTGGTCTTGCTGAACCCAGAGTTCAAAATGGCTCGATTTCTCTTGAAAACACTTTGCAATATGAGTTTACCAGAGATATTTTATAATGGAAAGCTCAATGAAGTGCAGGGAAGGCTTGCAAATCACTTAATAAACTCAATTTTATGCTCTAATTAAGGACTCTAACCTCTTGTAGTGGTGTGGGGATTTCTTTAATTTATTCAACTTTATATATTGGATTTCCTTCTTAGAGGCAATGACTACTGATCAGTAGGTAGGTACCTGATTTCTAGACATAAGAACAATCCAGTTTGTCTACTTACTGGCTTTAAAAAGTAAAATAAAAAGTAGAGTTCAAATTTTGTGGATGTTAGGAAAGGAAAGAATATTCAAAATCACTTGTGGTTTGGTTTTTGTTTTTAAATCGAGGCTTTTTTCCTTGTAACTACCTTCACTGAAACCAAAATGCTTTCAAGTACATTTTAAAGAAGCAAATAGAAATATCGTCACATATACAGTCTACTCTGAAGGCTTATTTGTGGATGAACTCCATCATAAAGAGCTGTCAGATGAAGAAGTAGTATCATATTTTACTACAGAAGAATTTTTTTTTTGTGTTACTCTGTTCTGTACCATTTCTGGTAAATATTGGTCTGGCAATATATGCAAGAATATATGTTAATATAGGTATTTTTATACCTATTTAAGGTATAATGTTAAAATGCCTATGCTTGCAATTTTCTTTTTATTAATCTTTTTACTTAATGGGCTCACTTTTTGTAAAGAATCTCTGCCTGTAAGATCTGTTTTTCTGGAAAACTTAAGATGGTAACTAGAATGACTGAAACCTTGTTCGTGCAATTTTCAATAACATATATTCTCAGAATGCTTTGCTAGACCTATTAATTATTTATATGACAGATAAATAATTTTGCTCTGGAATAAATCACAGATGTTTGCCACTGGAAGCAAATATAAGAAAGCTGAATCTTTGATTTTTTTTTATGTTGATTTTAATTTTGGGATGAAAAGCTTCTATTATAATGATATTGCTGTCTTAAGAGTGATGGTTGGCAAACTTGCAGCTACTGCTTTGGAGATTGCATGTGTGTCTATACACACACAAACTTTCAATGTGGATATTAACCTTTATTCTGGTTCTAAGTAAGAAGATGCCTCAAGAAGTCTTTTATTCTTTGTAGCTCAGTTTGGAGGTATTTTTACACCATAATGGTTAATCACCTAAGGCTTTCATGCTTGTTCTATATTTATAGTTTAATTGATTTCTTTCAAGTGATGTGAAGTTTCATCACCTTGTGATACTTCTGGCTTCCAAATTTACTTTCTGTATAATTTATGATCAGTAGGTCAGGAAAAGTTTGTGGTAAATAACTATAGATAAGGAGCAAGTGATAACCTGCACACATTGCTCAAAATTAAGTTTATCTTTTACTTTGTTGCTTTAGTAATGCCCTGTAATTTGTGTGGAAACTTGCAAATACTGTATGGTGGTTAAATACCTCCTGGGATTTTCCTGCATACTATTAGAGTCAAATTTTATATTAATGGGGAGACATCTAGTTTCTCATTGGGCATGTAGAAAAGATGAAGCATTTCCTCTGCAAAAGGTGAAAACAGGAGCTGGTTTTCATAGGTGTTGAGTTAAACTTCAGTCTTCTATTTGGAAAATCTGTCTGGAGAATTTAACCATTATTAAGATACGTTGATGATAGATATGGCTTTGAGGTCTGTGAATACTTAACTACATGGGAAGAATAATCAGAATATAGATTATACTACAAAAATTTCAGGTTCACTAGAGTTGCTTTTTTCTCATGATAATTTGGGAGATCATTTTCACTAGCAAATAGGGAAAGCTGATGCATGCTGAAGAGCATTTGTGTTAGTTGTTTTAGGGCTATACATTGATACAAAGACACCTTTAATTTGTTATACCTCTTTGCATTCCTATTTATTTTATGTCATATCTTTTAAATAAAGCAATAGGTAACCATAAAGTGTAACTGTTATTGAAAGGACAGTCAAGACTTGGCCATGTCTTTAGTACTACAGTTTTTCCCTTCATTGTCAGGGTGGTCACTCATACAATGAAAGTGGGTTTAGAAGCACTATCCTTTCATAAATCACATTCCTACAGATTCTGCAGTATTTATAATTTTCAAGAGCCCAACATGGAACTATACATTTTTAGTCATGACTATAAAGAAACTCTTGAGAACACTTAGAGTGTGGTAGTCCCCTTCTTGAAAATACATAAGCGAACCCACTTGCAGGAGTAGAAATATCCCCCTTAACACAGTGAAATGGTGGTCATGAATGATTTTTTTTTTTTTAAAGAAAAAACTGTTTACAGTTATATATGGTGTGACTATATGTAGAAGTCCTTAAATATATACTCTGCAAATCTGGTCTCGATGTAATTCCTTGATAACAAGCACCTTAATGGTAGTTATACTGAGAATCAGGACATAAGTTTCTTTACCAACAATTCCTAAGCAAGCTGGAAAGAAAGTAAGTGGTGGTGTGGAAAAAGTATTTTTAAAACCTAGTCTTCAATACAAAAGAAGAGGGAAAACACGTTGGTTTTGTTATGCTTGACTGCAGCATTATTGTAGGAGAAGGCATGCATAACCAAACTTGTCCAGAAGTGTGTTTAATGTACTTGGAAAACATTAACTTCTTTCTGTAGCTGTATTTGTTGCTCCAGTAAGCCTGTTGGCATGGTTTGATTATGGGATAGAATTCCATGTGTTTGTTTTATATCTTAGGGTGAAAGTAACTGTGTTTTTGGGTGGTTTTGTTTTTTAATTAAAATAAAACTCTCAACTTTCTGGGTTCAAGGTACTTATTTTATGGAAAAGGGAATAAATATTAAACTGTTCACTTGTTGATAATGTTCAGATTTGTCTTACAGCTTTTTGTTGGTTTGTTTTGTGAATTAGCCTCCTGCCTAGAGGCTACAGAGTGGGAGCTGAGATTTGCATGTACTGGTTGGTCCTGGTTGTGCAGGGCTGGAGGCTGATCACTGGTGTTCAGAGCTGGCATCTGGTCTTGCCTGAGATCTCAGTGACGCTCCGCCTATCCCAAAAGCAGTTGCCATTACAGGTTGCTTCATGTGCTTCCACGTACCCCTTTATATTGCACTGGAGTTGATAAGCCATTTCCATAATCTGGGCCTATTTAAAATACAGCTTTAAACACAGGTCTTCTGTGGAAGGAAAGTAGTAGAGCAGGTACTAATAACTCAGCTGCTCACCTCTCTTCTGTTCTCCTTCCCTCGACCGTTAGGCTAGGGATTCGCAAAGTTATTCCCTTACAGATTTGCTGAGCATAGGGAACGTTAAGCTAGGACACGTGAAATGACTTAGGCTAGTGCCCGTGGTATGACACCTGTAAAATAGGTTTTTTAGAAATAGGCTTCATAAATAGTCATAATTTGTCTTCACATTTTTGTATGTCCTTGATAATTAGATAACTACATGTTTCATTTAGCAATAACCATGCCTCAATGAGAAAGCCCATTTTCTGGATCAAAAAAACCAAACAAACACCCTAACATACTGTGATTAACTGTAGACTGTATATCAAGGACAGTTTCAAAGCAGTAGGAGTATATAGTGGTTTATATGGAAATATTGTTCAGAATTCACCTAAAGATCACCTCTTCCTTTTTTACCCTCCTTTAAAAACAAAAGAAAACCAAAAAAGCCAAAGCAAACAAAGCAAGCCCAAACCCCACACCTTTGGGAAAGAATAGGAAAATACTGCTGACCTCCTAGGAAAAATGTGCTGGCTAAATGAATGAGACTTGGCAACTTACAGTTTTGATTTTAGAAAATACACAATAGCAAACTATCAATTGGCTGACAAAAAAACGCCTGAGAGAGTACTTGTTGAATGCTTTTGTGTGTCTGACTTTTGAGTTTTCTGTGAGAAGGGGATTGTTTTAGCTGCTTCTAAGTGTAGATTACACATCGTTACGCCAGGATGGATCACTGCACTGCTTTGTTGCCTTTGGTGCTCTACAGTTTTGCATCTCATGGCTCTTCATGCATTTCACATTTGCTTTTTGTAGTGATGTGTGAGTAGATACGATGTTTCAGAATTTCAAGTTATTTTATTCTAAATTGTTCAGTTTCTTTAGCTGCTTAAAAGAAAAGACAAACTATGTTTTAAGGCAGATACAGAAACAAGGGGAGATTGCAAAATAGTCCTGACATTGGTCCTGCCTAGCTTGGCCAGCAGTCTATGAAACAGTCATATTATGCATGTCTCTTTGTAGCTAGCCTCTAATATAAGGTATGATTTGGTAATTGGTATGATAATTAACCTGGAAGACTATCCTCTGCTTCGCTTGCCAGCTGGCTTTTACATGCTGTGATGTTAATTGGTAAACTGATCCAGTGAAGAGAGTCTTGAAATGTTTACAGGCTTGACTGTATTTAATGCATCTCTTATTTCAATGAATGGCTTTTTTCTGTTTGGTGGGTTTTTTGGTATTTGCTTTTATTTGTGAAAACTGGTTTTCAGAGTTTTGGTGTTCATGAAGGTTTTTCCAAAAAAAAAAGAAAAAAAACCAAACTCCAACAAAACTTTTTTGAGGCATGTGGGGGGATGTTCTTCTCAGATATAAATTTATGGCTTCATGAATTTATGTGTGCTAGGCTGTAAAATACTGACATGCTTTTAATGCTCATTCTCATTGCCTTACATATGTTGTTTGTATATGTATTCATGAAGCAAAATGCTATTTGACAGAACATGATCTGCATTAACTCAAGACTCTTTTGTCACTTGAGAGTAAATAGAATTGTTTTATTGTAGTGAAACTTGTAGAAACTTGTCTTGACATTGCCTTCCTGCTTTATAGTAGGTGTTTGAGTTTTTTACTGATTTAAAGTACGGCAATGGCCTATCCTAACCCAAGTATACACTGCAAGGAGTTCCCTGTGATTCTTTTTAGAATGTTCACATTTAGAACATGGAAGCCCCTCTATATATGCATTTATGTTCTGGTTTACAATGTACTAATTCTACAACTTACTCTTTTCTATAAGAAGCATTTATTACTATAGGTATTTGGGGTGTAATGAGGTCTTCATGATGTGGGTTTCTCTGAAAAAACATAGATGAAACATAGTGAATTGTAAGAATGCTTATTAAACATAATTTTTGTTTTATAGGTTATTCAGCAATAGTTATGAACTCCCGTTTACGAGCCTTAGGTGGGAGGATAAATAACATACGAGCATCAGAACTACCAAAAGAGAAAACCCGATCAGAGATAACCTGTAACGTCCACTTTTTGGATGGCTCAGTACAAAGCTTCAAAGTCAACGTAAGTTTGTAAAACTACTTCTTTTAAATACATAGACATTTATTGGAAAGCTGAAGATCAAATATGGGACCCTGAGGCATGGGATTTCCAAAAGATGTTGGAGGCACAGCTTTGCAATTACAAATTGCAGAATTACTGGGTATGAAATGGATTTATAAAGTGTTATTTTAATTTTCTTTGAAGTCAACCAACTGAAATGTCATAAAATCATGGCATACAGATTGTATCTGCAGAAAGGTGTTCTGTATGAGATTGGAACCATGAAGAAACAGATCTGGTGATCATTATCAGCTATGAATAAGTAATTCCTATTTAGTGAGGGCTACAAAATTTGGATGTGCTCCTCCTTTTCTCCCATCAAAGGACTGGTAGTGCTAAAAGGAGGAGGCCTTGTAAATTCCTGTAGTGATGTCTACATATTTTCTGAAATACAAAGATGATGTAGATAGTGAAGACATCATTGCTTAGTGGGACAGTTCTGTTCAGTTGTTTGTACTTCAATGTAGTCTCTTTATCTGGGGATAAAGAGGGGGCAGGGAAAGGGGATTAACAGAGGTTTGTATTCTACATTTTTACTGTATTTTATTCTGTAAACATTTTGGTTTATAACCTTCAGTACTGATTGAAAAGTATTAGGTCTTTTTTAGATTAAAACAAAGGAAATACCTTCACTCCTCAATCAATTTTCAGTAGAATTATCTGACCATACAGAAAAACTGTGGATGAATTTAAGTATAATCGTATGAATTTGTGTATACAATGCTTCTTTTATCCAATTTCCTCTATTTGAGAAGAAGCATTTTGCTGAGGAACCTGCATCGTTGGATATCTTAGACTATTCAGTGCTTTCTTATAGGAGATTAAAAACTTCATCTGAAAACTGTAATTTCCTATGTATTATTACAGTTCTCTCTGCAGACTGATTTTATTTTTGAACTTTGTCTGTTGGATATTTATTGAAATAGAAATAATTTGATAGGTAAAGAGATGACTTTCATTCTAATATATGTAAAATTAGTCTCATATTTTACTATATGTTTTGTATAATCTATATGCATGTATATTTATATACATATATGTGTATATATATGAAGTAGCTAACACTGGGGACTGGAGTACAAGGAGAGTAGGTATATAAGAGAAAGAGCAGCACGTTAGTATACAATTTCTGTTGTTCGTCTCCTGCATGCCCTGTAGGATTGCCTTGTCTGTCGGTGAGCTGGCATAACTGCCCTCCTGCCCTGAACAAGGATGTTTGAAAAATGGGGATTTAAAAACTTTTTGAAATCCATGTATAGTAGTATATTCTTCCTTGTAAACGAGTGTTTACGCTGCTTTAGATTTAGCGCTTGGCCTGAAGTCCAGCACTGGACAAGTGAACTTTGCTTCTCATTCCATCCTTTAAGCAGTGAGTGCAATATGACAAGTGGGAACCATTTTGAAACTCTGGACCCAGCTGATTTCTCTCCCGGCCTTCAGCAGCCCCAAGGTGTCCCTGCTGGTTATCTCCTTCATCCAGGAATCTGAAGGGCCTCCTTTACTGCAGCTGTAATGCTGAACTGCCGTAGGGGAAATGCAGAACCCATTATTGCTTTATTGAAGTGAGGAGTGTGGCTACCCCACTATGTTACAGGCTAACACAAGGAAGAGTTTTACCAGAAGATTTATGTTCTTCTAGTACTGAGCTTTCATACCCGTACTGAGGGAGCCTGCGCTTACCTGCCAGCATGGCCCTTCCTATTATCTAACCTTGATGTCTGCCTGAACGGGCTTTGCCCCTCTCTGGTTGTGTCACAAGGTCCAGCTCTCACAAGAGTTTGCAGCCGGCTGTGGAAAATTTGTATCTGAGTTCTGCTTACGTTAACAGAAAAATTGAGCTTCGTGAAGTTTGTGCCTGAATGTGTGTGTGTTTTTATTTCAATTGCCAACATCATTCAGTTTTACGTCTGTGAGCAAAGAGTAACTCAGGTCTGTGGTCAGTCTGGGCATCAGCTAGGCATGTACTGAAAGAAAATTAAGTTTTTCTCTGAACAGATTTTTCCCCACTAGTGAAGTCTTTCTGTGTTGCTTTAGAGAAACTGTTTTTTATATCAAGACATTTATTTATAGATTGGATTTTGCTCCATACTTTTTTCATTTCTGGATGCCAGGTCAATTGATGCTTCTGTGTTTTTAAGACGCAAAATGTCATGTGAATGCACGTCACATGGCAAGATTATCCATAAGACACATTAACAGCGATATATTTAGTAAAATAGCAATATATTATTAAAATGAAGATGCCTTTTGAAATGACTAGACATAAATACAAGATACATAGATAAAAAGACATGATACATCTTGTGAATGTTGTAAATAGGTTTTCTAATGTTTTACTTTCTCAATTTTTACAGTTGTTGCTGAAATCTGTTCAATTTTTCTCTCCTGTCTGAGTTTGGAGAATTGAAACAGGATCACCTCTTTTGAAGCAAAGTGTGTAGTGTTTTCTCTTCAAAAGAACTTTATTTTATCCATGGAAAATAGGGAATTTTTCAGTATTGCATGTTTGTGGGCTAGTGTTACCGGGTTGTGATTTATGAAAGCTCTAAGTTTGGATGTATGTAGGCTAACATTCATGTATACATAAGTATGCTTTATATTTATAGACAGAATTATACTTTTCTACCACAAGTAGTGGAAAGTGAATGGGGAAAAGCAGATTACTGAAAGCTTGGCCTTCTTCCATGTAATAGCATAAATGGAATCAAAGACTCCTCCCGTTCCAACAACAACAAGCTGGAAAACAGTGAGCATTGCTTTGTCATGCAGCAGCCGTCTGAACACAGAATTCTTATTGCAAGAGGATTTCTTTCTTTCAGAAGCTTAGGGACATCATAAAGAAAAATGACATCCAAAAAACCCATCAAGGGTAAGCAGAAGCCTGAGAGAAACCAGATATTCCTAAGTTGTCATTTCTGATATGTTTTTGGCACTGCGTGGATGCTCAAGACTAGCGAATTTGAGATAAACTTAAAGAGATGTGGTGGTCAGAGGCCGTCTTGGGCTTAGTGACCACGACGTGATAGAATTCTCGATTCTTAGTGAAGTAAGGAGAGGTGTCAGCGAAACTGCTACCATGGACTTGTGGAGGGCAGAATTCAGCCTGTTCAGGTCACTGGTTGAGAGAGTCCCTTGGGAGACAGTCCTGAAGGGCAAAAGGGTCCAGGAATGCTGGACAGTCTTCAAGAAGGAAATCTAAAAGGCGCAGGAGCAGGCCATACCCATGTGCTGCAAGATGAGCTGGTGGGGAAGACAAACACCCTGGCTGAACAGGGAGATTTTGCTGGG
>NW_010515454.1:0-5283 GCF_000687285.1 Phaethon lepturus
GGTTGCACGAGACTATGAACACGATAACAGTCACTGAATGTACAACAAAACATACACAGTTAAATAAGAGAAAAGAGCCCGAGCAGTCCCGAAAGGTGCAAATTCAGGGGGTGGGGCTGGTTGTCGGTTTCTGGTTTGTGTTCATCTCCAGGAAAATACAGAATCAGACCCAAAACGCCTACAGGGAACAGCATTACACCTCGGAGGAGCCTGCAGCAGCGCCCATCTTTGAGCAAAACACAGTCCTTGCAGGCAGCCGCAAGGACTCCAGGGTTAAGCTCCTATGGGACGTTACCCAAGGGAGAGATCTTTGGGTTGCTCTGGTTTAAAGATAAGAGTAATAAACCCTATACCTTCTGCACTGCAGAAATTGGAAAAAAAAAATCCATGCAAAGGGGTGTCTTGGGTGTTTTTTTTGTTGTTGGTGTCTTTCTAAAAGCAGGCCCCTGCCCTCTGTGCCATCACTGTCGTTCCTTATTTAGGAAGGAAAATTCATGATACTTCAATTTCCAGGAACGCTTCTTTCACAACGAGGCCTTTGTTTAACTCGGGACATGGTGAACCACCTATCGCAGGTGTCAGGCTGACAGGACAGAGTAGAAACTTTGATAAAGATGATTTGAGCTCAAAGAGGCCGTTTTAAAATTGTTTTCTGGAACACGCTGTACTTTTCAGCTTTAACTGGTACAGTTGTCCTCATTCGGTGATGCTCTCCAACAAGGGTGAATAGAGCAAAATATCTTCTAAACGCCACATCTGCAGTATCATTAAGGGGAAGAAGTTTGATGGTCATCTATAAAGACTACAGACCTTTTAAGACTTTAAAATTGCTCCTGTAGGGCAGTATCTGCCTGGAATATCCCATTTCCACCTCTCCTAATTTCCCGGTTACTCATACCATTTTGGACTTGCCATTAAATACCCTAGCAGCCTAAAAGAACACCAAGACAATCTCCCCTCTCTTCTCCCACACAAACGCTGCGGGGCCCAGCATCATAATTCAGAAGCCCTCAGCAGCATGGCTTCAAGTGAATTAGTGGGAACTGCAGTGGCTGGGCCGTGCTGCTGAAGTCGACGGGCTCCCAAATCCACTGAATTGAAAGACACTCATCACTGCGCTTGACTAAATGGGAGCTCTGGTCCTCATTAACTTTACCAATCTCGTTAACGCCCCAGTACAGTGGTACAGCAAAAGAAGCTAAACCCCAGGCACCAATTAATCTGCATGTTGGCAAGTCACTTCAAAGCTACCTCAAAAGAGTTCTGAACTGGCCGGTATTTTCAATCTGATTTATTTTACCACGTGCAGTCACTATTTCCACGCCGTATCAACAGGTATGTTGTTAATTACCAAAACAATACCTGCTACAAGGCTTTGCCCACGAGGAACCAGACTTCCCCTTGTCCGGTCTGAGTGTTAAGTTCTCTCACGTCTAAGAGCTTTAACTGCGTAAGGCCCAATACCACAACCTGTAAACATCCGTAGCGCTTATTCACACAGGTAATCCTCATCTAAATCTGTGGGAGTACTTACACAAAAGAGTCCCAGATTCACACTCTGTGCAGCACAAAAGAAAACAAATCAAAAAAACCCTCTCAGTTCTTCAGTCTCAAGGGCCATTAAGATAAAATACCCTTCTTTGCTTTTGTTTTATAAATAAACGTATGCTATTACGCACAGACATTCTGGGATGAGTTTTCAGGCAGTGAATGGAGGTTTAGACATACACAGTATATCCCATCAGGAGTCAGTGGAGCTGTAGTCATATTGTTGCAAATACAAGAATGCATTAAATAACCAAACAACAAGACCTGTGAAGGAGGAGAATTATGTAAGGAAAAAAAAAAAAATACACTGCCTTAAAACATAAAAAAAGCTCCTGGTCCCTAAACGCGAGTTCTGTACATAGACCAGGTCTACCAAAGCAGGCAACCCTCACATGGCTTTCTGTGTCCCATAAGTAGTGGTCCACCAGCATGTTTCTTCTATGCTTCCTGAGTCCAGGGCTGGTCATTTTATGGAACTGTCCAAAGGAATTACAGTGCATTGTTAACAACGTATTTGGAAAGAAATCAAAAAGTAACCAACTCTCCATCCAGTCTTCAAGGGAAAAAACAAAAAAGTATGTCCGCTTTGAGGTGGGAACAGAGGCAATTAGCCTGCATCTTCACAGATGTCTGCTCCTGTACCCTCACTTTCTCCTGGCAAAACTATCTTTAGGTCACAGCAGAAGCTGCTAGGCAGGCTGAGCTGAGCCTTTTTTGTTTACAGGCAAAAAGGCAATTTTCTCTGCAAATGCTGGAGGGGAAAAGAGATAACAGCGGCTCCTTACTACCCTTACGTGCTACTATGCTTTTGATCAGTTTGTTCCAAACAGCACAGGTTTAAGACTGCACTTTCCCTTCTTCCTGAAACTGCTTGGTAAAATAGGGCAGGGCAGCATGTAAACAGTTCTTGAGGGTTGGGGAAAAAAAAAAATAATTTAATGGACTGCTTCGGCACATTTTCACAGCTTCATTGTTATATCCATCCCCGCACATGTATGCGCGGAGCCACCGCTTTGCTGCTGCTGCTCTTTTGCTCCAGGCAGTCTGCTTGCATCAAGCTGGCATATTCCCTTTCACCTTGGCTGCTGGAACAATGCCACAGGAAGCAGCTCTGCCATATTCTGGCAATTTACATTATGTCCTCCTGTTTGACAGCTCCTATTAAAAATATACATACAACATAATCTGCCAGTTAGCCTTCAGTTAGGCAAGCTTTTTCCCATACAATTGAAAGAAAAAGTTGTTTACTGGAGACACTTCCAAAAAGGAAAAATAAGGGTCAGCAGACATGCCAAAAATAAAGTCCAGAGCAAGCAGAGGTTTCACTTCTCCTCTTGTTCTTTTTGTTAAAAGCTGCATAAAATGGCATCCCAGAAGGATTTTGAGGGTACTTCTTCATGGTCACTGGGGACTTAAACCCTCTTAAAGCATTAAAAAGAGCTCCAAGATTTTAGCTGAAGTTATGTGGGCATATACTTTCAGACATATTGAGCCCCAGGATACCCATGTATCTGGGCTTTCGGGGAAGGTGACAAGTACAAGCAAATGACAACGCGAGGCGGCTTCATTCGTGTTCTGCTGAGAAAGTTCTTGGTTTAGCGATGTGCACTTCACTGCCGCCATTGCCGTTGGTGGTTGTAGTGATTATGTACTGGGTGGTTTGCTGCTGAGCGCTCGTTTGCGATTCCAAGGTATCCGTGTGGGCTGGTGGCTGGGAAACACCGACCTGTACCTCGCTGGAGAGCGAAGAGTTTTGTTTGACATCCAGATCAGGCTGACCTTCAGATATCACATAGTGAGTCTGCATGGGAAATATAAAAAAATTAAGTAATGATTGTTGCATCTCCTGTAGCTTTTCCGTTTTAATAGTCTGTAACTTTCCTGTTGTCGTGCTGGAAGACATTTTGGTACGAACAAGGAACTTTGAAATTAAGTTGTATTTCATTTAAATGTATTTGAGAGCAACATAACCTTTGTCCTTTGTTTTGAAGTACATTGCACTGCTTTGCATTTGGTTAACTTACAAACGGTTAAACTAATTGCACAATTAACCCATCAGTACAAAATTCAAGTAGCAATTTTTAATATAACTATTCTGAAAGTTTTTTCTATTTTCCACATGTTCTAGCAGAAGCTGCATTTCCAGTGTCCAGTATCAATGCAGTACAACAGCCTGCCTCCTTACACCAGACTGCTTACTAGGTAACACGACAGTAACTCTTCGATAGCTTTCTGTTATCCGTAGGATTACAGAATGAGAAATGTTTCCAGAAACTGCTCTGAAGTTTGGTTTAGTGGATACAGCTTACTCTCAGCTATTTTTAAAGCTATCAATACCACTAAATCATACCTTGCCTGCAAATGTGACTAAGTGAACACTTCAAACTTAAAGGGGTCATACATACAGGGGCCAGACAGCGTGAGCCTTGTAGATGGCTAGATGCAGACAACTACTCGTAATCACCAGATAAAAGGAGTATGATGCTACTTCAGAGAACAAAAAGAAAAAAGATCTTTTCCTCAACGCTCATGAAGATTATTTCCTGCCTTCTGTAACCAGAAGTTTACACAACTACTTGTAATCACCAGATAAAAGGAGTATAATGCTACTTCAGAGAAAAAAAAAGAAAAAAGATCTTTTCCTCAACGCTCATGAAGATTATTTCCTGCCTTCTGTAACCAGAAGTTTACAACATTACTAGGAGCACTTTTCTCCTTAGCTTATGACACAACACATCGTATAATTTCTTAGCTGTTTTGGCATAGATTCTGCCCAGCAGGGAACTTGCTACCACTGTTACAGACGGCCAATGCCCTTTCAGACTATACAGCCTGGATCTCTTTAGGTACACTATTATTCTCTACTCTCTGTGCCCCAGTCATCACTTTGGCAGTCCAAACTAAAGGCTTAGAGCCTCAGACATTATTCCGGATTAAAAAAAGGCCATGATTATTTTCCTTACCTGAGTAACTGCTTTCACTTGCCCCGTGTTGACAGTGGTAACCGGTGTACCTACAGCAGTCTCTGTGATCACGTACTGGCCTTGGGGAATGGTCATCATCTGAATCTCAGATGCTAAAAAATGGAAATTGGGGAGTCAAGACCTTCAGTCAAACTCAAAGACCACCTTGAAAGATAACGTCTTACGTCAGTAAGATTTTAAGCCTCAAACAGTGGTGGTTGAATAGAAATTCAGGTACCGTAAAGCCTTGTAAAACTCCACAGGCCTCAACAGAATTATGCCAGCTAACATGAGCTGCAGACTGGGCAATTCAGGCATAGACAACATATCCTGTTCCCACCCAAGAAATCACAGAATTACCACCCAGAGCTGCACGGACATGAGAAATCATTTCATGTCACAATTCTTTCAAGCATCCATCCAAATTTGGACAAGCTGCTATCCAAGACAGGGATTCTTGCTGAATGCAAGTTCTTTGGAATAAAGAAGCCCAGTCTGCCTGCCCAAACCATGTATCTGATAATTATGCACCTACAGTAAAAAAGCTAGTACAACCATTTTCATTTGCCTAAAACCATTTATCTTCTTAGACCTCTATGAATATTAATCACAAAGCTCAATGAGCTCTGAAAATACTATCCCATTTGGTAGCTGGTGAAATGGAGCACATACTAGTCCCACACGCTAGCCAGACTACTAGTGAGAGCTACTGCTGACACTTACAATAGCTCCGAAATGAGTTCCATGCGCTGGGAAGATACGTGTGCTGAAC
>NW_010515454.1:5314-38281 GCF_000687285.1 Phaethon lepturus
ACCCTTGCTGCTGCTGGAGGGCTTGGTTTGGTGTCGATGCAGTTGTCTGCATCTGCGAGGGGCTGAGGTCCTGCTGAGATTGTTGTGAGGAGGGACTCAAAGGCTGACCCCCAACCTAGGAAAAAGAAAAAAAAAGAAAAGGTATACGTGTTCTCAGTGTACTAAGGATTGCATACCTCTGCACCGTTACAAACATATTCTCATTAAGGGAAAACACGGGGCAGGGGTAGCAGGTTCTATAGCATATCGAGCACAAGAACTGCAAAGCTCTCCTCCCTCTCCTCCAACTTGCTTCACTCCATGGTTAGTAAGAGGAGATTGGGAAGCTGAAGTAGAGACATTGCTTGCTAAAGGTTATATAGCAAGTCTGTGGCAGAGAACTGAGATGAGAGGCTAAATACTACCCAACAGCATGAAGAGCTGGACTTCAAATATTTGAGGAATGCCAGTTTCTATTTGCATCTTTCAATTGGCTACTTTATTTAAGCTGCAACTGTGTCTGTTCCCAGCCATTTATCTCTACCTTGTATACACTGTCAGGAAAAAAAAAAAAAAAAAAAAACAAACCAAAACACAACCACACAACAAAAAACCCAAACAAAACCACAACAAAACACCCCCACACACCATAGGGACATCTGGGAACTACTTGATGGTCTGAGAGATGTTCATATGTGGTCCTTTAAATGACATACGAAAGGCTGTCCCACATCAGTAGATGTAATATACCAGCTGAGCAGACTGGTAGGGAAAACATTTCCTGCAAGAGAAGAGTGAAATACCTGTGATGATGACTGAGTTGCCGGCGATGGCTCTGTGACCTGGATGTGCTGCACCTGGATAGCATGCTGGGTGTATGTCTGGGGGTCATGAAGCTGCCCAACATCCACTGTGGAGTGCTGGGACTGGTGAGGTGAGGTAGCCTGGAAAAAATAAAATCAAAGCAGAGGCGTATACTTCAAATTCTTCACAGAAGCAGCCATGTAAACCTCTTCTGTGATACAAGGTCTGGAACAATGAGGTATGAGCCTTAGTGAGGCCATGCAGCACTCCCATTCAAGCCTGTGTTTACCCTCTTTGTACTCCTGGGAGATAAAGATGTACACTTAACAGATGTAATGGCACCAAGATGGTTACATCTTGGGGATACCCATCAAAAGGCCTTGCCTAAGGTCATACAGGCTGTCAGAGGCACAGGCTGCACTCAAATCAAAGGCTCTAAAAACCAGGATTAGTGTCAACCACTGGACCATCCTTCTTTGTAAGCATCTTTCTGCAAAACGTGTATGTAGTCAAGACCTGCGAATCCAATACTGTAGTTTGGCATAGCTCTGTCTCAAGACAAGTGCTCAGAGTCTTCCTGATTGAAGGCTTTTTTGAATGCCACCTGCTAATGGTGCCAATTGGGAGTAATTTAATTACAAGTCTCAAATCTTGACAAAATTAATATTAGCTGCAGGAATCTCTATTCATGCCGTAGTATCGTTAGAACAGCCACAGTCACTATTAACTGTGGCTATTGTTTAGGCCTTTATTAACCAAATTCATAACCTAATTTGTAATGAGGGGCCAGAGAGAACACGGAATTTTAGCTTCACCCAGCGGATGATAGACTTGAAGGCTACAGCCATTTCTTACAGCTGCCCGAGTTATTTTCCTCAGCTCAGTTACTCCTAATTACACTCTGCTTTTCTTGTCAGGAGGCTGTGAGCACCATAGAGAACAAATTTTCTAATAGATGATATGAAGGGAAAAAGCAAGTGCTTTCTGTACTTTCAAATTTTGGCTCTGGCTCTCCAAGAACAAGGAAGTATAAATTTTGTCTCCTCAACTGCAAAAATGGGTCGCCCACTGACCCACTTCTGCAGCTGCTGGAAAACCTTCCTACAGCAGACTCGAGCAAAGGTGCCCAGATGGGTAGAACTGAATTAGGACTGTGTTGAGATGTTTCCAGCAAGCTGATCAAGACTGGCAGGACTCTTTATGCCCGAATGGGAATAATGGGAACCGTAAGAATTATCTGTCAATTTATCTGTAAAAAAGTACTCTGCACCACATTTTCTAACTATTCCTTAACAAACTTCCGAGCACTATAGCCCCAGGAAAGCACAGGCTTGCTATGGAGGGAGTCAAAAGCACATCAAGTCCCCCAGCAGGTTACTCACCTGGGCCACTTGAACAACCTGCAGCTGTATGTGTTGAGGCTGCTGCAAGCCAGTTGTAGACTGAGACACAGGGATGTACTGGATTCGCTGGTAATCTCCCTGGGGAGTTCGATAGTCTGTTGTGAGGGTCTGGGATATCTCCGTCATCGCTTGTGTCAGTAAATCTGTTGTCTGAGCGGGGAGAGGGAGATACAGACCATCATCACATATCGTCTGCTGGCTTGAATACTTTTGCAGGGCTGTAGTTCTTTCATCACACCGAATCTACACTTGCACCGTTGGGCCTAGTCATTTATTTACAAGAGCTTAATGTGTACAGAGGATGGGGTCACAAGCAATCACCAAGGATCATCCACTAGGATTGCTCTCTTCTGTCTAAATGCTCATCAGGACTATTAACATACAATAGTAATAAAGTTATTTTAATCTTCTGACTTAACAGTATTCTATTAGAGAACAAAAATCCTGCATTTCTAAAGAGTTGACTTGGAAACTGAAGCTCAAAAAGAGCTTCTCGGACATACTCTATCTTTCCTCTTCACCTGCCAGGGTGATGCTTTTCTTGACAACTGTATTTCTACAGTGTTTAAAGACAGTTAGCACCTAATCGGGTTTATGAAGCCAACAGCATCTTGGTTGAAACTGCTCATTTTCAAGCAAAACAGTCTTTTATCCAGTCTCAGTCTTCAAATTGGAAGTTTTAAACTGTGATTAATAAGGTTTTTAAAACTATGCAGCATCCCAGCACTACTAAAGGACACAAGAATGATGTTCTAGTCTTGGCTTCCACTTCTGTAGCAGCTGATGTATTAACAGTGGAGATTAGCCACTGGAGGCTCATATCGCTCAGTTCTGTGCTGTCCAGAGGATTACAGAAAGATTTTGACTCCCCAGTCATCGTTAAACACGTTCTGTTGATCCCGAGGACTGCAAGCACCTCAAGAGAACAGTCCCAGTGAAAATCCACCAAATGTATATTCCTGACTTAATTAGGCACGTGTGAAAGTATTATGAGGAGTCAGTAGCATATGGGTCTGAATGAGAAAAGGAGGAGGGAAAAAAGCCAAATCCTTAGAGCTCCAAAAAGAGAAATATATAGCTCCTGGCAGAGCAAAACTACACCACACAGATTCAAGAACGGAAGTGATCTCAAATAACGTCCGAACTTTAAAATGACATCTGCCAAATAAACAGCAAGAGTACTATACCAGAGGGCTTCTGTTCTGTTTGTTTCCCTCCATTGGCCCGATCTAATGTGTCTTGAATCCTTACCACAACAGTCTCCCCGGTAGCGCTGTCGGTGGTTAGAACAGCAGGAGTGGAACTGATGACAGCTGTCGCCAGCGGGGCGTGTATTGTGTTAGGGAGCTGAGCAAACTCCGGGTGCTTCTTGCGAATGTGTTGTACCATCTTCGTCTACGCGCAGATACAAAAGAGCATTAGAAAGATGGTCAGTAACACTGCTTCGGGCCAACTGAAATCAAAACAGCCCTGCGGACTGCAACTTTTAGGTTTCCCTCAGTAAAGCAGCATCAAGATTCACACTATGGGATGCTCTGGTCAGCAAGAAGGAAATAAAGACCACAAAGTTGGCTGCTGATTAGAGGTATCTAAATATTGCCCCAAATGTCACAGCCCATAAACTTTTTACACCAACACAGCCACATATTTTCCAGAGGTCACCTTTTCTGCATTTTGTTTCCCTGCTCCCCTCCCTTGTAACTATCAGTGAGTGGTTTCCAAGCTTTTCTGTTTGTGACTGCACTCTGATACACTTCCATGTCTTCTTCCAAGCTCATGCCCTCTATTTAGGACATAACATGAGCAGCAGGCTCCGCCTGTATTGTCAGCACGCAGCATGAAACCAGCGCTCTGACTCAGAATTAAAGAGCCTTGCTTGCAGACTGACAGATGATGGAGACCGTGGTGAAAAAGCACCACCAGGGAAAGGCTGTCTTCTGAGGCCATGAGACAACCCCCGTACCTTACTGCTGTACTGCTTGGAACAGTGAGGACAGCAGACCGGAGGGGTGGCTATGGTGCCCGTCAGCTGGGTGTGGGTGCTCAGCATGGGATCCGGTTCTCCTGGGCCCGCAGGGCGCAGTTTCCGGATGCTTGGAGGTAGCTCAGCACCAGGATGGTTCTTCAGGATGTGTGCTTTGCGTTTACTGGCACTCTTGTACACCTGCAGGGTAAAGATTTGAAATGAAAATGGTGTAATCCTTAAGTCTGTGCAAAAACCAGCTACCAGTTACCTTTATCTGGAAGGTCTGTATGTCGGTTTAGACAGCACCGTTAGTTAAATCCCCAAACCATTCCAACATAATGCGTGAATATACATACACCTCCCAGTGTTTAATCAACCCATAAAAGCAACTCCTCCTTGTGTAGCATGCAGAAGCCATTTGAAAACATGTCGTACGCCACAACAAAACATCGAAGCAGGGCAGGAAGGTAAGAGGAAAACCTTTTCTCTTCTGACATTTGACCTTCAAGTATCAGGCAAGACACTGATCACCAAAGCTGTAACTGTTCCAGTGTTAATTTCTTATGAGGGTTGATGCCTCCACTCTCACTCAAAGCATCAAATTCTTCTAACAGCCTTCAGCGAGCAACATATTTTTTAATTCTTTTTAGGCACATCAACAAATGAATTTTCTGTAATATTGTTTAAAACTATCCCTTTTTTTCCCCCCTTTAAACAAAAGGAAGGAGGCATCACAGAAAGATGTACTGAGGATAACGACAGTCAAAATACACTCCCTGGTAAATTAAGGCCCACATGCATAAAAAGCGAAGGCCAGGGAATAAGAACAGGAACCCAAAGGCAGTGCAGAAGAAGCTTCAGGCTCCACTGAACACTGGGAATTACTAGCATGTGACTAAGTAAGCAGCTTAAAATAAAAGGGAGACTAACTTTTACGAGTGATACAGAAACCAAAAGAACTTAGTGCTCAGGAATTATAGGCAGATAGGATGCTTAGTCCTGGCCTGCAAAAAGCGATACAGGACTAGAGGTGGGTGACTGCTTGCTGGATCACAGCATTTAAGTTTTCCAACTCCAAAGACAGCAGAAAAGGGGAACTGCAGTTTTCAATTAGTATTCAGCTGCCTTGGCATAAGTGCATTTCGTCTTAATTTTTTTTTGGACAATACTGCAGGAATGTTGCTGGCAAGCACCTCAAAAAACCAGCTACAAACCCTGCCAGATGTCTCTACGCAGAGACAAATTGGTTGCATACAGGTCTAGGACTGAGCTACCCTTTGAGGGGTGACTTCCATACATACCTTATCACAGTACTGACAGAAGTAATCTCTGTTGGGTTTGATGATGGGCAACGTGAGCTCTGGCACCTCTTCTATTTTCATGTCTGGGTGTCTCTTTGATAAATGATTCACCTTAGGAGGAAGAAACAAAGAGAACAAGAGAGCATATTACAGCTGGAAGCCAAGCAATTGCTGCTTCTCCTAGACACGGATAACAGCAAAACCAAAACTCTAATGATGCTAGCCAGCAGCACCAGAAGCATTTGCTGCTGCAAGGGTTATTGTGCATTCAGTCAGCTGCTGAAGGTAAACATCGTCTTGTTAGATCTCATTTACAGTTTCTCTAATCAAAATAAGATGGGAAGGGGTAAAATAGCTTGCCAGAGCTCTCCTGCAGCTGAGAGGGAGATAATGTAAAGGACCTCTGCCCAGGGAAGCCTTTTCTAGCAGAGATAACAACCCTCATGAAATACTTGCAAATAAGGCCTCTTGCTGCATAATATCCTATACAGATTGGCAGTTACAGGGCACGGCCAGGAGAGGCCACTCAAGAAGGGGGAGAAACAAAAAGACAGGCAAGACAGGAAAACTGTCAGTAAGGCAGTAAGGCTGAACTGGGCAATATATTAATCTCATGTTCCATTAAATGTATTTCACAATCAGTCAGCATTACTTAGTGTTGAGATATGGTAGTGACAACCAGACATACAACACAGGCAATGAAATACACAAAGGCACACAGTTGCTGAAGAGACAAAAGATAGAGATATATATATATATATATAATCTCATTCAGCTACAAAATTCTCCCAGGTTCACAGCATCCTTGTGTTCCAACCATTGGAATTCCATCCCGATTCCTTGAACTATTCATCAACGTTGAGTACAGAAGTTGTAAGAGAAGCGAGAGCACACAGACACTCACCAACATCCCCCTCCGGCGGAAACCCATCATACAGAGTCGGCACTTGAACATGAAGCTTTCATAGTCGCTGGAAGCTATCCGAGGCTTGAATGTTTTCGAGCGGCTAATTCGATCAGCTTTCTTGGCCTCCCTCTCTGGGTTGTGCATCCTCTGCATGTGCTCTCGCAGTTTGTCTTTCCTCTAGGGAAAGGGCAAATCGGGGAGAAAAATATCAGCACCACTTACTGCCTTACTACCTGTTACAAGGAAGTACCACAATGTAAATTGTTCAGAGATATCTCTATGGCTTTTCCTCTCCAGTGATGCCATGAGATACAGTTGCATGCTCAGTGTCGGCCAACTCCGCAGGAACCCTTTGGGCTTAGGTTTATCCTTCAAACCAAGCTGAGGTTGCTCAGCCACAAAAGCAGGAGCCAAGCTAATGCTAGTTTAGCAGCTTCCGGGAGAACAAACCCCTCCACTCTGGCTTTTCTTCGAGTTTATCTAAGATATTAGTGTTCAACGCTATACAGCTGGAAACCTCAAGTCCTACAACAGTACTGAACCTACTGCCCGGATGCAATCCAGCCCCTCTGGACACACATTGTCTAGAATGTGTTTCTTCACCCAAAAAGTATCCACTCCCTCAGTATCCTATAAGAAACTAAGTGACAAGGAGCAGGCTGCTGCCACCACAGTTTACCTGGCCCTCAGTCTGCTCCATCTGTTCTGATGGGATCTGGAAAGACATCCGGACATCACACGCTGACAAGATGAATGCCGTGAGCACAGGCACCTCGGCCATGAATATTATTAATCCACTGATATCAGCAAAAAGTTTTCTTAACATAAGCAATACAACCCAAGCACCTGGCAACTGAGCTATATAATGATCCACTTCTTAATGAGCAGCTGAAACTTCCTTTGCTATTTAATTATCAGAAATAAGATCTCATAGATGAGACACTCTGTTAAGCAGAGCGTGCTGGGGTGGATCTTGCCGCTTGTCCACCAGCTCACACACGACACAAAGCAGTGCACGCAACTTGCAGGCAAGTCTAGCATGTTTACGCTTTAGTTTCTTCCACCTTTGAGAACATGAGCTTCTCTACTTGAAGGAGGGTACAGAGTAGTGTTCTCCACCTGTACTGGGAATGATCCAGTCAAGAGTCATCTTACCTTGAACTGCTTGCCACATGTGGAGCACAGGAAGTCTTTGCGGTCTGAGTGTCGTAACATGTGGAGTCGCAGCTTGTCAGGACGGCAGAAAGCCTTGTCGCATTCCGTACACTGGTAAATCTTTTCTGAATGGAAGCTGCGTACGTGTTTCTTGACCTAGAATTGCAGATCAGAGAAAAATGGAATTTATTTAAAAGAGAAAAATGTGCAGTAGAACAGTCTAGGAAACTCTTAGCGAAAAGGAGAAAGGAAAAAGATTCTAAGGGTTCTCTCATCTGCTTTGGTTTAGTAAGTATTTTATCAGAACAGTTGATGTCTTGACAATAGTTTCTACAAAGCCATAACATCTTTATTATGCATCTGGATGCACAATTTCATAGAATCATAGAATCTTTGGGTTGAAAGGAACCTTTTAAGGTCATCCAGTCCAACCCCCCTGCTCGCTGCAGGGGGGTTGGACTAGACGATTTCCTCAAGACTGATTCTTGAAGGCATCAGCTATTGCACTGTTGGGCATTTAATGAGCAGCAAAAGTCCACGATGTACCAGTTTTACTGAATCATCCTTGAGTTAACACATTCACCTGAGGTTCATTATCTTTATTTCATTTATAAGAAACCTAAACACAGGGGCTAATTCCTTTCAATCAGAAAGAACAAGCTTGCAATTACAAACGGCAGAAACACCCCAGACAGAAAAGGATTTGCACAGCATTCCTGAATAGCAATTACTTTTGCATAATTTGGGACTATCCTTGACCTCTCCATGCATCTAGTGTTTTTTTCCCCACAATGAAGTAGCTAATGAGACTTGATATTTGAAATCCAAGCACTACTCAAGAAATGGGTCTCCCATTTGCCATCTTCTAATACTGATCATACATGGAACAACTTGGTACCTTTATCTGTTCCACATAAAAGTATTGAAGCAGGCAGCAACCTATGGTGACTGGACTTAATTATTCACATAGCACCAAATAAAAAAAAAAAATAATTTTTAAATTCCAAAATAGAGCTGAAAAGCTGGAAAAGAGCTGTGGGACCTTCTTCTAACTTGACCAGTTTCACAGGAAAGTTTATGGGGAATTAGGTTGCAGTACAGCATTTCTGAATCATCAAGATTTTTCCTTGTTCAACATTTACAGAAGATAAAGGGTTTTTTGCCAGGATGGAATTCTATTAATAAATCACTTTTCCCCATCCTTTCCTCTTTAGCCTACTGGATAGTCTATCAGTTCCCATTACTTGACATAAACTGAAATGTAGAAATGCAGTTTAAGTCAGGCAGCTCAGTAAGACATATCAACCTCTTTGTCCCCGTGAAGGATAATGAATATGTACATGGTACGTCTCCATTTTTTCTTAATGAACATCAAAATAGCATCCTTAAATTCTACTAACGATCTTCTCCAATGGCTCTGCACACTGCACAAAGTAGTTCCACTACTCACGACTCCACTGCAACCTCTCCTAAGCAGTGTGCAGAGGAGAGGAGGAATAAAGCACCCAACTGAAGACCAGGGAGGGGGGAAGTCAGGAAGCAGAGTATCCTGATCTCTTCTGACATTTCTGCAAGGTGCTCACATGAATCATCCTGACCAAAAACAGTCAAGGGATTAAAAGATATTTGTATCATGTACAACCACACATTTTTTTGATTCAGAGTTTTAACGACAAAGGACCAGGTGTATTTAAGCACAAGCTGCATAGAGCAAAAGACAATTCCTTTTTGTGCCACAGATCTGTACTGACCAAAAGTATTCGGGACTGCTGCTTTAAGCATTTTCTGGGGATAAAGGACCACCTGTTCCACAGTACAGTGCCTTCTAATGCCAGATTGCAAGTACCACATCTGATGATTTAGTAGAGAGAGAACTTCAGTGGCATAAGACAACACCTAGCAATGCTTGGTCATTCTTCCTTTTTAATTTCTGACTGACATGGACCCCTTTATCTTCTGAGAATCAACTGACATGCAGCATTACACAAGAACAGGATTGAAGAATTCATAAACAGAGTGCTTGCAAGAGACCCGGAAAGCAGTGCTTCAAATCAATACGGCATCTCACCTGGATAAAATCCGGAAAGCGTTTTTTGCAGGTAGGGCAGGTGAAATAGCCATCGTTGACATGAATTGCCACATGATCTTTAAGCAGATCCAAGCGGTCAAAGGACTCAGGACAGAAAATGCACGAGTATGTTTTCTGGTCCATGTGGAACTTCATGTGACTCTCAAGAGCACCACTGTTGATGAAGCCCTTGTTGCAGATGTCACAAGTCAAAGGGCAGTTTCCTTCCCGTCCATGAAACCGCAAGTGCTGATCCAGTTTGTCCTTTTCGCGAAAGGCCTTCCCACACTGGAGGCATTTGAACGGGCGAAAGGATTTCCGTATGAACAGGTGCTGAAGAGCTGCATTCTGAAAGAACCATCAAAGAAGCCATTAGCTATTATGTATAGATTCCACAGCCAAATACTTTCAAGATTAAATACACCAGATCATCAGTGAACAAAAAAAAAAAAAAAGCTTTTTCATTATAGATACTGTCTCCATTTTCAGAAGGGAAGGCTGTGACAGGCAGAAGCTAAGGGATACACCTGCAGTTGCACACTGAGTTAGGAGAACGCAATGCAGGAGTTTCCTCTCCAGTCCCTGTTTTCTGCCGATTCAGCTAACTTTTGTCTTCAGCATGGCATTTTTCTGTAAAAAAAACAACCAAAAAAACCCAAACCCCAACAAAAAAACCAAACAACTAAGTCCTCTCTGAAGTACAGACCTGGACCTGAGAAAAGCTGCAATTCCAGATGACTTTTGGGGATCGGGTCACAAGTTCAGCCACCGTACAAAGGAAGGGCAAGCTAGCGCCCTGCCTTTCCACGCAGGAGCAGTGAAAAGCTAATGAAATTCCACAGCCATTTACAAAATCAGCTTCTGCACCAAAGGCCACCAGAGATGTGCAGCAGTGGTTTAGCATTGCCTGGAAAACTTCTGGTGGAACACACATTCAAGAGATGCTCGCCTAAACCTTTTTGTTATTATCAAAAAGAAGAATAGAGTTTCTAAACGTTACAGCAGGGGCAGAATGGCAGGTTTACAAGCAACAGGTAAGAACTTGTGAGCAATTCGCCTGTCTTTGCCATTTAGCATGTATCGAGTGTGAGAGCCTAAAAAAGAAGAAGAAAGATGAAAGACAAACACACTGGTGCTAAAGCAAGAGGAACTCTGATAGATTCTGTTGTCTACTCAAAGGCTAGTTGATTATACACAGTCAAACTTGAAACTGCTTTTCTTGGTATTGCAAGAAGCTTTAAGAATATCAGGAATTGATCAAAACGCATGTTGTGCGAATATGCATTTAAAAATTTAATACACTGGGCTGCTCTTCTCTGTTTTTCTCCACTCCTGCTGTGCACAATTTCCTTTCTCAGCCCCTGCTTTGTTTTGCTGGGTGCTTTCCTTCAGTCTACCTTTTCTGTAATATTTTGTCATTGTCATTTCTTCCCTTTCTCCCCTTCCCCTTCAGAGAAATGTTATAGAGCCATCCTAGTCCTGATACCAGTGCTGTCCGCTGGCAGAACAGTTGCTGCTGGACATGTTGCCTGCTGAAACAGGCAAGTGTGCCCTGTGCCTGCATTTCAATATTGGATGAGAACTTTTATGTTGGATGACTGCAAAGCTGGAAGTCAGTCATACCTCTGCATGCATGAAATCCCACAGCACACTATCACCCATACTGTACTGAAAGTATGCTGCAATACTGCCATTTCTCTGTGATAAGTCTAAGGAATATTTAGTCTTCTCCAAAATAAGATCTATACATCGTCTTTTATCGGTGTCTTCTCTTTTCAGACATTACGCACGGAATTGACATCATGATAGTTAGGGAAATAGCGCTAGAACATCGCTGGCACGTATGCTTACACACATTCAATATTACATACTTCTCCATGAGATACGTTCAAGACTTCTCCAAACAGATTTCCCTGGCTTCCTCTCTCCTTTTCTTGCGGGAATGTCTGGGCTGACATTTGCTGCATCCCCTAGGTATGTGCCAACAGCTGACACCAAGAAAGTAAAGTTAGGAGCTCTTCTGCTGGAATGAGGAAACAGCTTGGGAATACTGTGAAAAGCTGTGCTAGAGATTAAATTAGTGAACGTGAATGATCCTTTGCACTGTCTGAACTGCAAAGGGAAACCTATACTTTCATTCCAGAAAAAGAAACATAAAAGCAACTGTTTTGCTATTAAAAAAAAAGCTAACAGTTTCATACAGGAGCCCTAAATGAGCCTTCCCATGATTTGTCGTCATCTCCATTCTCCATTTCACAAGTGGAGAAGTGGAGACAATGGGAAATACAGGGACCTGCTGTAAGTCACACCGTGAACTGGACAGACAGACAGGTACTGTGTAAACATTAATCTGTTGCTTCGAGTCAGAAGTATGTAATTTTCCCCTCAACTACGGGGATATGTTAACAAACCAAACGGTTGAAGAGACGCACTTCAAGTTCTTAACTCTACTAATAGCGTACTTTGCTATCTGTGACACCCAACAATCTGACTGGTAAGATAGCAGGCCAGCCTTCTACACCACATCTGTGTAGATCTGTGTAGATCAGCACAGTCCCGTTGCTATCTCAAAAGGGTGAAACCTTTTACTGCTCTTTGGTTAGATAATCCATCAACTATAAAAAGAGAACTAAGTGTTGTCTCATTAACCGATAACATTGATCCAGCGCAAACAGCTGTGTAAACAAATCCTCCAAAACTTTAAGATGGATATTACAGTATTTCATCCAAGCAGTTTACTCCTATAATATTCACCTTAAATTTGCAATTAATTGGTGTGAAAAGAACTAGAAGAATGTAAATTGTTATTCAGACAACACTTAGTTCTGGACATCAGTTGCTTAAAGAAGAGCAAAAGTGACAATTTACAATGGGGGGTCAATCAGGAGACACTAAACAGAAGTTGGACAAAACAACATGGAAGGCGGTGCTGTTACGTACCATTCGATTAGATACAGCAAAAACCCAACTAAACAAAAAACCAAACCGAACCTACCTGCAGCTCCAGCTGAGCAGGCAGCATTGAGGGAGAGAAAAATACTTTTGGTTATGCAATGGACTTGAAAACAGAAGCCTTGACTTCTGCAAGAGTCATGCTTCTGCAGGCCACTACGAGGGCCAGGTCTTCTATCTAGAGTTTACTCTTTACTTGGGCAAAAACTGCTTCGACAATTTTGCCTCAGGAAACACTAAGGAGACTGAAGGTTTACCCTGTAGTTAATAACTGCCCAAGGGGACTTAAAAGGGCAAAGATAAAAACCATAGATAATCCTGAAGGTGTTTTGTGACCTTTCATGTTTTCTCAGAGTTGATTAATAATGATGTAGCATGTGCTGCAGAACCACAGTGAGAATGAAATGCTTTTACTAGAAGGAAATAATTAGGGCAGGATGACAACAGCGCGAGGATTAGAAGAGTGAAAAAGTTAAGGCGTAGGGACTTCTTTTTAACCTCATCTTACTATTTGTACTCGTCATTACACAACCAGTTGCATTTCTTTCAGCATCAAGGAAGCCACTGTGCTTTCCAAATCATATCCCTACCCCTGCCAGTTCCTTCCTCTGAGTAAAGCAGTCAACCAAACAAAGGATGTTTTAGGATCAGGTCTGTATGTAGAAAAAAAAAAAAGTAACGGGGAAATGCAGATGTTTTTGGGATCAGCTCATAGACACTCCGGACACTGCCTGGAACAGAATTAAAAACAAATACTCATTTTGGCTGCGGACCAAACATTCCTCTAATTTATCACAAGAGTATCTTGAAGGGTAGGTGTATCTCTCTCCAATATTAAGGACGACTGCCTTATTTACGGTCAGATCTCCAAGGAATCTCCACAGGCTCTAAAGCAGATGCTGAAAAATAAACCAATCCTATCAAGACTTGAACCCAGGGGCAGCAGAGATCAGCACTTCCAGCTAGGATGAAAGCACTCTCAGAGCATCGGTGCCTTAAACCTTAGAAAAGTTGAAGCAATTCACAAAGGATTATTGTTTCTGAAAATTAAATCCTGCGTGACTAACAACGAAGAACTAGAGTTACACGTCTCCAGATCATAACCAGGAGCCAGGACTTTCTACCTGTTCTTTGCAAGTGAATCATGTACTACACATCTTAAAACCAAACGTTTGCTTGCTTATAACATGAAGTGCATGTTATTGTAAGAAGGTGCTGTGAATAGCTGACTTGAACAAGTGCTCATAGCGGGCTAGAGCTTGCCGTGATTTTTCAGCGCTTAAATAATGCTTGCTAGTTTACTCTTGTCTCAAGTTCTCATTGCTCACAGTCTGACACAATATGGAAAGGTGCTACGCAACCATCCATCTGCCATTCTGCCAGTGCCCCTATCTTGAAACATTCCCAGGACTCTGCTGAACACAAGCTGCAGATGTACAGGGAAGTTACGGAGATGTGGAGATACAAGCGTGTCACCAAGGACTAAAACACCACTGCACTCCCCTTAGTTGTCATCCATTTTTCAGTGACTTTCCAGGGAACAAAGGCTAAGTCACAGAAGTAACTTCAGAATTTCTGTCCCCTTCTTCCCACGTTTACTGTTTAAGAAGATCTTAAGTTCGTATTTTGAGCTCTAAAGTTCAGGGAAACAGGCAACACTTTCTCTTCCCATCACACCCAGGCCTCAACTTTCTACTGAAGAAGTTGTGGCATATCGTAAGCAGTAAATACCCATGCTCTTTATTGTCAGAAACTCAGATTCTGTCTTTGTACTCTCTTATCCACCCTTCTATACATTCAGTAAAAATCCACCAAGCTTTTAACATACGAAAATTAAGTTACCGGTAGAAACTTGTCACTCAGAGGTGCAAGCTTTTTATATGGTTAAAAATTCTGCAGTCTTAACGCGCCTGAGCCAAATTCTTCCTTCAAGATATGCTGCTGCATTTATGGGGTAACACCACCACTGGTCTTGCGTATATATTGCTATCAACTGAGAGCAAAATTTGGCGCAACGCCTTCCTATACGGAAGAGTTACTCAACTCTTTTCTAATCCTTTCTCATCCACTAGAAATGAAGTCTTACCCCAATTGCAGCTGTTCCCTTCTGTAATCAAAATTTTACACATGGAAGAAAAAGAAAAAGATTTTAGGCTAAATAAACCAATCTCACAGTTACTCGGCTTGAAGGATTATTTGCTTGAATCATTTTCCCTCCCACACATAGTAGAGAAAAAACAGCTCACCCAGTTGACACAAAGCTCAGGCTCAAAAAGTGTTTGCTGTCAGTACTCAAAGCTCTCAGCACAGGTTTTAATCTCAAAGACAGGCAGGTTTCCCTATCCTAAGAAAGGATTTTATCACTAAATATCGTTGTCAAAGTGGATCTAAACTGAGGTCCTGGTTCCTCTTTGGCAACTATTGGCAAGAAAAGAGTTCCGAGAGACACAGATGGTGCTGTGAACAAGTCATTAGTCTGTGCCACAGCACCATGATTCAGCCGGCTGTTTGCAGCACCCCTGCTTGCCAGCTTGGATAGACTGTGCTTCTATGAAAGAATTACTGTGCTGGACTTGAATCAGCTCCAATTGGTGACCAGTTCTCACTAGCATCTCATGAGATGCTAGTTCTTTACACAAGATTTGTGTTCCTCTCAGTGCAAAGAAAATTGCTGGGAACGAGATGCTTTATTCAGGATTTGGAAATGGATACGACAGTGAGAGAAAGAGACCAGCTGGTCCTGGCAGGCAGGTCCAGCATTCTCTGGGTTAGAGCAAGGGGAGAGGGTGAGAGAAGACGTGATCCGCCATCCTCCCTGCTTACCCTGATACGCTTTGCTCGCCTCATATCATCTGCTGTCATGGTGCTCTGCGTAGGCACCGTGCTCTCATCATGCTGCGGCTGGATTTGTAGCGGGTGGTTTTCTGACTGCTGCTCCAGTGCCGACTGCGTCTCTGATGGCACTGGAGTCTGCTCCTGCTGCTCCAGCCCATTCAGTGTGGCTTGTCCGGCCTCATCAAACTGCCCCTTGCTGGAAAAATGCAGCAAGTCCTGAAATCGCAAATCATACAACCAGTGATTATTCCCCCCACCCACTGAAAAATGTTTGAAAATACTCAGCAGACAACAATATTTCTGCATATTTAATCACAAGCTATAAACAAAATGTGTCCACGCTAACGCTTTCCTACTGTGTTCTATTAAAGCTCTCAACAGATCACCTCCGCTTACAGCAACAACATTCAGAGGGCCAGGGAAGAAGCGCTGCAGGTACACGACTCTCTTGGCCATCGTATTGTCTGACCGGACACAAACAAAATGACCCAGCTGTCAATAGCCAAGCAAGTTCTTCTGCATTCAAGACTATCACTGCTTTAACCAAAGATGACGCAGGCCGACCTGTGAGAGATTTGACGACCAAAGGGACTAGCACAGACCAGGGAAAGCAGAGAATTTCTGTCTCGTTGAAATTGTTGTCACTTTGAAACATTATCATGTATTGTTACGCAGCGTCTTCTCCTTTCTAACAAACTAGCTGGAATGCTGAACTGGAGAGTGACAAACGAGATGATTATACTGTGCAGTGTGTTTTGCTATCCAGTTTCCCAGCTCCGCATACTCTCACCTACCCAGCTGTATACATCACTTGTATTTATCACACAAAGCTGCTTTCCTCCTTTTCTGTATTAGCATAAAAGAAAAGAGAGGGCATTGGGAGCAGGAAGCACATACCAAAAAAATCTACATCCTTTCCATATAAGTTCCAGTAACTCCTCTGGGATGGAATCCTCTCATATTAGAAAAAACACCCCCCCAAACCATAGATCCTTACTTGACATCACTTAATGTAACTAAGGAAACTTAAAAGCACAAGCTAGGAAACAGCACCAGAAGTACATCAGCTCAAGGCTGGTACTGTCAAAGCACAAAAGCTGGTGTGGGAGAGGAAGAACGGGGAGGTGCCAGGAGGAGTGCAGCTGCTACAAGCCACAAATGCTTACCAGATAAGAGACACATCGTAGAGCAATATGCCAGTCAAATGACCAGTCCTGGTCTAGGTGGCAAGTTTCCACACTTGCTGACACTAAACTGTGCTCACAGCATCCCGAGTCTCAAGTTCTCAGGCAGATGAACTCCTGCCTAGTCATTAGCGAGGCAGGCAGACCTCCAAAGGCTTGCGACGTAACCATGGCCCTGCTCAACCGTACAGACACACGTGAGCTAGCTCTGGGCCATGCTCCAAGCCGGCAGGATGCGAGCTGCCTCCAATCCCGAGGCCATTCAGACACATGAGCACGGGACTGCGCCCAGTAAGCCCAGTGTCTCTGGAGTTAAGAGTTTGGGAACAGCGTTATGCTTACTTGTCTAAATGGGGCTGGCTTGGGTCACGTCAGCTTGCAAAGAGGGTGATCTCGCAACTGTCTGCGCTTAATGCAACATTTAGGGCAGCTCTGCACGCTCAGAAAACGAGTGGCATTGCTCCCTCTGAGTCAGCGCTGAACCGTGACCCAGTGAGATGTCAGAGGAAAATTACCGCTCCAGGTATCAGCTTTCAGCAAAGTCATAAAACAGAGTCATTGATCCCTTCTGACACCTTTCTAAAAGGACTCGGTGGTAACTTAAGCACGGTCAGCATCAGAGAGAACTTAGCATTTTACTTAAGGAAATGCATCACATTAGGTCCCTACAGGATATAACCAACAGCCACCAGCAAGAGAACATTTTGCAGTAAGAATGCCTACAGGAGGCCTTTTCGTTAATATTAAAACATCATAAAGAATCATCGCTGAAACTGATTTAATTCTACCAGCACCAGTTCTAAGAGCAGGCTCTGACCTCACGTTCCAGAAAGGACAAATACGAACCTAAGTTCCCATTACAGGTTTAGCATCTAAATTACTTTTGTGATACTGCTAAACTGCAGCAATAACCTATCTCACTGCTAAGTGCTTTGGGATGAAAGCTGCTATAGAAATGCAAGTGATTTTACAGTTTTTATAGCAGGAAAGTAGCACGCTCCCCTGGCAGCTAGAAATCCAAGAATTACTTGGGTATAAGTCCAAAGCACACCCTCAATTTGCACTGATGCCCCAAGTTCTTTTAGTCAAGAGTTTACATCCCACGTCATTTTCTTTTTCCCCTCCCTCCCCATCCCCAAAAATATACCTGTGTCCCTTCTTCACACTTTTCCCCATTTTCACTGGTTACTTCCATACGCATGAATTTGGGAGGGCGCCCTGGGCGTCTGCCTGGTCCAAACCTTCTCTTTCCTCGCCCACGACCTCGGCCTCTGGCTCTGCAGAATACATAGTGCTCCCGGTTAGAGACAAAAAAGGATGGATTTGGAATCTCCACTGGTTTTACACATTCTTTCTCAGCATCACTATTCACCCATTCAACTCAGTAACAATGGCCTGCAGTAAATAATAAAACCTGAAGAAATTCTGGCAGCAAAAAAACCCATAGGGTACTGGCTGGTATCTATTCCTTTTGTGCTCTATGAGAAACCAGAGCCCAGAACGCACTAAAATCTTTTTCACTAATCATGGGACTGAGAGGACTACTGGCATCTAGCAAGTCCTCTGCTATGGCAACTCTCTTACTTCCAGCACCCCCGTGTACAGTGTGCTGGAAAGCACTTTCAGCTAGATGGAACAAGTGCACAAGGAAACCAGTTTAAACCCTGAAGCCATAACGTCCCTCCCCAGAAATGCACTTCGCCAGTGATGTCAGGCAGTAAGCTGAAGTGAACAATTTTCCGCGCCAAAAAAATAAAGAAAACAGAACCCAGCCACTTGCTAAGTTTCAGGAAAAAGAAGGCACCAATGCCTTCTGCTCTCTGATGGATGTTTGCAGATTCAGCTTTTAATAGGTCAGGATAAGCTATCTTGGCAGCCCAACGAGGAGCCAAAGCACTAGAAGTTTTGTTCTCCAAGCTCTGTATCTGCATATATCTGAGAAGCATCGGTGTTTCAATATTGCGGTACTGAAATATTGCGGGGTTTTTAAGTCATTAGCAAAAAACCAAGAGCAAACCAAAAAAATCTCACCAGTTTCAACGGGGTATTTATTTCCCTCAAGCTACTTCTTTCACAAAGTTTCTTACATCAATCAACTCCCTGGTGCCATATTCTTACCTCGTGGTGCTGAGCCGCTCTCTCATGGGTACCAAAGTTGGTCAGTAAGATCTGTAGGGCAAAGACCCCCCTTTCTGCAAGTTTGGGGAAGCACCATAGTGATACACAGACAGAGCTAAAGCTTTCAGTACCTGCTGAAGAAGTCCAGCTTCTCATCATGGGAGTTGAGGTGCTGCTGGAGTTGCTCTGAGCTCATGAAACGACGATTGCACTCATAACACGGCCAGTTCTTCTCTTGCTCTCTGAGAACTATGTTCAATTGGAGATGTCAATAACAGCATTTCAGTCACCATCAATTAAACACCTCATTTCCCACCCGCCCCAAGCCTTTCTGTCCTCTGTGGGCTGTATTTCTCCCCTGAAGGTTAGACAGACTGCAGAATACCCAGCACTGCTCCATTTAGCTTTGCTTTTATCCCCTCTGCACTGTGGCATGACTACAGCTCATCGCAGAAAAAGGTCACTGGGGACAATTCACATGGACTATATAACCCTGCTTGAAATTCAGGTACATTTGGAAATACACCCTTGTATAGAAGAGCACCTACATGATTGTGTGTCTGGCATGAATTAGGGGAGGTCAAGAGAAACTTCTCAGTCTAAAGCAGCAGCACATAGGTTTATGACACAGACTCAACATTGGACATCAAATACAGAAACGTACCTCTTTCCAGCAGCAACTAATGCTGCTCAGAAACTGAGGCAGAATGTTAAAATTATTGTAATATGAGCATGAGAAGATTTAGCAGAAATAAGCCCCAATAATACCATGTAGGTTTGGTTCAACCTTCCTTAACCTAGCAGAAATTTGGGAGCACTATACAGGCCCTATTCTTGCGACTAAGAAGTACAACACCCAGCCACCATCACACTGCAACAACCGAGAGCAGAAGAGCCCAAGTTACCCTTCCTTTCCTCCTCAGATATGTCATGGATCTTCTGGTTCACAAACTCTGCGTAAGAGGCTGCATACCACACCTACACCAGGAACACAAGATAACAGAACACTTAGGTGGAACCAGAACTAAGGGGAATTCATTTGAAAATGGATTTTAAGCAATACATTTACTTCACTCGCCTCAACCACTCATCTTACTGCTCCTTTCATCCTCAATAATAATGCCTGTTGAGATCAATATGCCCCCACTGAGGAATAAAAGAGCTTTGCTCAGAAAGCATATCCATTTAATTTTAAGGTATGGCCTCCTAATATGAATGTTCATCTCACACATGGCTACCAGCAGCTCTAAAGGAAGTAAGATTAATCACTTTAGGCCCAACTGTATGATCATAAATGATGGATGTCAGCAGAGTACTGTTACTTGTTGTACCAAAAGGAATGGAAAAGTTTAACTCGGGGGATTTCCCGTTTCTTTCCTGCTCTCTTTACAGAATCACAGCATGGTGGGGGTTGGAAGGGACCTCTGAAGATCATCTGCTCCAACGCCCCTGCCAAGGCAGGATCATCCAGGGCAGGTTGCACAGGAACACGTCCAGTCGGGTTTTGAAGGTCTCCAGAGAAGGAGACTCCACAACCTCTCTGGGCAGCCTGTTCCACTGCAGGCAGCACCATCCACAGCGACTCATTTAAAATGTTTCTGAACTTCTGAAGGATTGGAGCAATAAGGTCCTGCTTCCCAGAACAAAGATCTGCCAGGCTGCAGCATGCCGGACCCGCTTTTGTTATACAAGGGATTTAGGAAGCCTTCAGCAGAGAGAACCACAGGAGGCAGAAGTTTATTAGAGCCTGAAATCAGATGCTCACACTGAGCTGAGCATTCTTGTAGTGTTTCTCATTTTATTTTACTCTTGGATTAAAAAGGTTCAGTTTGAGAAGAGATTTCTTTAAGAAGGCATGAACAGATTTTCAGCATGAAAAATCCAGGCAAGTTTAAACCTGTAGAGGGCCGCAGGCTTTTTCACAGCAGTGGCGAGTGGCATTTCTAACTCCTTCAAAGACTCAGTAGCAGGTGCGTGTTACTTTGCAGGCATCTCACTAGCTCCTAGGCTACTCACCTGTCACGCAATAAAGAAGTTCTCAAGTTTAACTGACTGATCCTCCTAGTTCAAGCTTTGGACAAAATTTGTATGAATGCCCTATATCCACACTTGGGGAGGAAAACACATGACAGAGCCTAGGTAATTAGCTTTTAATTATCAAACCGATTCTACTCCAAAAGACACTACTAACACACGAAGCAAGAAAAATGGTGCTTCTACAGGCAGCTCTGTACAGATGTAATTAAAGTCTGATTTCAAACTGATTTCAAAACTGTTGAAAAAATGATGTTTGTATATACTTAAAATGGATTAACAAGGTTGCTAGTGTTCAGCTTAGACAAATCAAGGACTGGTTTCAAAGAAACCAAGAGTCCTACTCTTAAAAATCAGCAACAAGTATGTAAGCAGGCTTTTGCCCTGGTTTAGCTAAGTGTATTTAAAATGTGGGGGTTTTTTGTTCTTGTCTTGTTTTATTTGTTGTTGAAATTTATGTACAAGAAAAGATTTGAAGAAGAACAAAAAATTTCCTGATATCCCCAGTTCCCCGAAGATGTTGAAAACAAAGGCCGTCTCAGCCAGGCACGTTACTCTGAGCTCAAAGTAATCAATACATTTTTAGAGGGAACAAAAAGTAACTCACAGGAAAGTCATAATATCCTTTATCATTTTCCACATGCAAAGTTTCAAAAGTTCCAGGAAAGCCAGGTAAAGTGAGAGACCATATTCACTTAAGGCACCAGAAAACAAGTCAAGGGCACACAGGACTAACTGGAAAGGGCATCCAGAACTAAAAAGAATAAGACTGCTGCAATAAAAATTAGATTGCATCAGCAAAATATATGCAGTGTAAAGCATGACAGTGACAGACAAATTATTTACATACTCTTACTTTAAACTTCCTCATTTTGTACCTCAGACAAAGCTCATTTAAAATCCGCAAGTCGGTGGCTAACTACTTACTGACTTCAGTGACATTTGATTCAGACCATCACGTGCTTTAGCAAAGGAAAAAAGCCCTAAAACTATTTACAGCAATCATTTCTGGCACTTGGAGATGCACTTGTGAGGTAGCAACTCTTACGATTTTATTTCATCAGTAGAAAAGTGAGTCACAAGCAATATGCCATACCTTGAGCTCCTGCTTGGGCTCCACGTTTTTAATGGTTGTGTAATAAATGTGGTGGCCATACTGATACGCTACCAGGTTCTGCTCCAAATGGTTTTGAGCTGGACGCACAAACATCATCCAGTTACAAAGAGCCTCGCTAGAAAGTTCAAACCACAGGTCTTCTTGCAAATCTCTGTCTTTTCTGTCACCTTTATCAAGAGACACCTGTAGCAAAATCCAATCATATATGACTGTAACTGCCTGGCAGCAGGTTCAAGAGAATCTGAGTTTCTAAAAACAAACAACTACTGTGACCATGCAACATTTACATTAGGAAAGCAATGCAGGCATAGCTAATTTTCTCTTTGCTAACAGGGATCCAGAAACAGGCAGCACTTTGAAAAATACTTAAAAACAGGTAGAGATTTAACTAGGGAGCCACAATAGACCGTTCCATGGCTTTCAGGGCCAAGAAGCATTCACTAAGAGTTAGGCACAGTACTTGACGTGTGGCTATAAATGAGGCACAAAAAACTGGAGCTTTAGTAGGTTATACAGCATCAGTCGTCAGATGTTTCAGACTGGCAGACCCACTTCTTTCATTTCCTGACTCATGACACTGCCTCAAGCTGGAAGCTGCACTTCTTTAGTGCAACGTCTGTTGCGTTACTGCATCTGCCTGCAGTCACAACACTTCCTTGTCAGATGCTGACCATCCAAGACCAGCGCTCCTAACACTGTGGACCTAATCTCCAGCAAATAAAGGACCAACTCCTATAATGAAACCAGTAAATAAATGGATAAAAGTCAGTCAAATCTATTATACCTCACACCAATGACTTGTCATGAGGAAGGGGGAAAAAAAACACCCTCCGCTGCCCTACATCTTCTGGGGGAGGGGAAGGAAAGGGGAAGAAAAATATTTTAAACTTAAATTACAGCATGACACAAAATAATGGCTGCAAAACATCCTCAGATGGGCCTGCTATTTTTACGTCCAGATGCTGCTTCAGCCCATGTGAGAGTGATTCATAGCGTTATGCATCCTATAGATCATAGCACCATCATGCCAGAATATTCACCATGATTATTGTATCTCCCTGAATAACAGACTAGATTCAAGCCAAAGCAATCTGGGTATTTCTGAGTTACATTCAGAGATGGAAGTAGCAAAAGAACATCTCTAGGGGAGTAACAAATTCATTAAAACCCAAGCTTAAGCACAAATGGATCCCTCGTCTTGCCTCACGCACACCCCCCTTACCTTCAAATGGATATAGCAGTCTTTGAGTTCAGTTTGTCTCACCAGGGGTCCTTCCACAGGTCCAAACTGTGTGCGTTTTGGGATACGCCGTTTGGAGAACACACCTCCCAAAAACCTGTCTATATAGAGCACCAAGGGGAGGCTGGCTCTCGCCCTGGTCAGCACAGGCCGGTTCGGGATCGGATGCAAAGGTCCGTGCTTTGGACACACAGAGGGATGCGCATTATTACACTCTTCGCACCCTACAACACAAAGTCAGAGAGGACACGACTGTCAGGCAGACACTCACGCACCAGCTCAGAAGAGACAGCCTTATCTCTCTCCCAACATCTTTGGCTCAGCCACAGGAACGTTTATTCCTATAGTCTGCCTACATTTTAAAACATTAGAGAGAGGGCAGCCTCCTGCAAAATGAAGAACAAAGCAGCTCAGAGACTCCACCTGAGACAGAATCTTGTCTTTCCGGTAAAGCAGCCCAATATGAGTCTACATTGCTGGGTATAAAGGGGTTTACTTATTACTGCTAAAATCTGAGTGGTTTTTGACTCCATTTACTAGAGGTCTGATGGAGGCGAAAGAAAACAGGGGAGGGCAGCCAACACACTACATACGACTTCATACGCTTACACAAATCATTGGGATCAAAGGGTCGAGGTGGATCTGGATCCCATTCATCCATGTCAGTGTCTTCTCCCTCTTCATCCTCATCTTCATCCTCATCATCTTCCTCTTTTGTTTCCATCCTTCCCATTTGATTCTGCAGAGGTGCTAAAGGGTCAGAGCCATCCACTGCCTCCATAGGAGGTAACACCTGGTTATGCACCGGTAATGATGCCTGAGGAGAGAATTCATAACCAACAATCAAAATTGATACACAAGGGAAAACACTCTCTTTACAAAGACAAGCAATGAAAGTTCTCACTAGCCTACCCTTTCTGCTTCCTTTGATAATGGAAAGAAGGACAAGGGGAAGTGAAGCGACATGACAAACGATTGCCAAAGGATGTTTCGCATCGCTGCTGCTGACAGCCTCGCTCAGGACAGCGCTGTGTCACTACCTAGCTCGACCCTGTCAAGGACTGACTTCTCAGGAGAAGAAACTGAAATAAGAGAAGTTCTGGACCCTCACAAAAGGTCTGAAACAAAGACCAGGCGCTGTGGATATTATCTACAACCTAAAGCTGTATTTTAGCTTCTTCCGTACAAGTGAGAGAATCCTGCGCTTTGGCACATGATCTTTTCTCTCCCATCGTACAATCAAACTAGAACAATCCCCAGAGCACACATGTAGAGATCAATAAGGGATGAGACAACACGGGGACTAGATATAAACTATGGGACATGGAGGACAGTGGAAGGCATTGTATTTTCTCACTAATTTTAAAGTTTATCCCTTTCTTCCCCTAGAAAAAACAAAACAAAAATTAATGGAAGTGCAATGCACAGAATATTCCGTCACCCACGCCAAGCTTCTGAGGTAAAGAACAAGAAATACTACGCACACTAAAGCTGTCTTAAAAGACTGGCAAAGAGACTCAGTGGATGTTGGTCCTATGCGACAGTCAGCATTACACCTTCTGTTAACTTTGCTTTCCAAAGCTGAGAAGAGTATTTTAAGGTGGCTGCTCAAGACAGAACAATCTGTAGAACAGGTTTCTCCATGTATTAAATACATGATCTCTCCCTAAAAAATAACCCACACATTCCATGGTGAGACTATGAAAGACAGTACAAATCTGTGCTACAGCTTTCTCGCATCTCCTCTCATCTCACTCAGACATGTTTCATCACCCGAGACAATGGAGCAACGAAATCGGTGTACTTGTACATTTAAAAGAAAAGGGTGCCTGGCAACTTACTCTATCTGCTTGCGGACCCTGCTCCAGAGCCATTTGCTGAGGGGATTCGGCAACGTTGCCGAGCACGGACAGGTTGGTGGGATTCATGCTCTGAGCAGCAGCAGGCAAAAGCACAGTTACCTAAAATTATAGGCACTCATTTTAGCACTGCGTCATTTCCATCAGTCACTTACATACGGGCAGTGCCCTGCATGCAAAGCTCCCTGGAGTCCTACACTAGGTCAAAAACTGCAGCATTTGAATGATTTTTTTTGTTAATTTTTTTTTTTCTTGAAGTAGGGATGATGGACTTGGACAAAACCTGCAGATCCAGGGACAAAGCGAAAGGCTTCAAAACTCAGTCTAAGTTTTGCAGCTTTTGAATTTCCTATGTCCCACTTCTGGCTTTAAATTAAGGTCCTACCCAGCTGGGGTTTCAAACTGCACTACAAACACATGTGAAGAGCTCTTTAGCACTCGGTAAAACCAGTGATGTGGAGTCTTTTTCTCTTCTACCTCCAAATTTACGTTTTTTTAAGGGAAAAGGTAAAGAAGGAAAAAGAAGCATTTCCTCTTTTTGCCTATCTTTCTTTTTCTCAAGCCAACCAAGATCCATTATAAAAAACAAGATGGTGTATTGACCTCGCTGGAAGATCAAGCACTCAAATGAGAGGATTCCAACAATTATTCTTCCTTCACGTTATTTGGTCACGCTATACATTTTTGGTTGTTTTCATACTCGTTTTTTTGTGTAGTAACAAGGAAGTTAATGCATATTACCACACTGCTCCTGTCCATTCAGCGATAAAACAAAGCAGAATTATAATCCTCGGACCCACCTTTCCTGTCTTTGTTTCCTATTATCTACACAGGAATTTGCACCGTTATCCCGCATGATTTTTCATCCTTCTCTACAGTTGACATCATATGGCTTCTAGTTTGTGCCTCTGACTGTTAAACAGCTTTTACACTAAAATTAAATCCCTTACCCCTCTACAGAGGGCTTAATAAAAATCAGATAAAACCGAGAACAGCCAATTGTGAAGGAGCAGACAAGAAAATCCATAACATAAGCAGATAGACAGTCTAAAAACTTCAAATCTCATTGTTTTCTTTTAAGAGTAATTTATGAAACAGCTTAAAAACTACAGCAAAAAGACTTGAGCTAACCGTGTGACAGCGAGGAAACCGCCAAGGCGACAGCTGAACCAAGCTGTCTGGTATTGACATTTCTGATGCCAAGAGGCAACAGAAAAGGCATCATTATCCAATGGCTCACCTCCAGGTCTGCCAGCAGCGAGAGGTTCACACAAGCTTGCATCTATTCATACCTCATATTAGCATTTCCTACTACTAATGACACTTCAAACACATCCTTACTTTCACTTTCACGGCAGACACTGCAAGGAGTATAGGCATTATTTTTAAAAATCTTTCCATTTCTTTTTAAGATAAAGTTTCCTTTGAAAGACAAGGGGAGCTCTATTATTTTAACATTTGTTGTCAGTTCAGGGACGTCCCACATGAAATGCTGATGTAAAAACACCTGCAAAGGCAGGAGCTGCCATAATGAGGGACTAACCGTTCACAAGCGAAGGAACATCTCTGCTGGGCCTGCTGTCACGGCGTTAGAAGGGAGGACAGGCTGAGGACACACAGACAAGTGCTCATGCCCTCGATACTCAACATGGGATAGTAACAGCACACCACCTCACCTGTCAGAGTGTCATTTGCTCTGCACATCTAAGTAATCTCTGCTTTTAATTAGATTGTCCGTTTGCTTGTTGAATAATTAAATAGGGGTTTTTTGGCTTCTTAATGCAAGGAAACTGATGTGGCAAAAAATTCCAGAATGACACTCCAAATACCCCCAGAGAACTGGAAGAAAACAGGCAATGCCTTTACTGGGTCAGTCATATCATTCCCTGCCTATGCCTCAACAGTTTAGAAGGTCTGCTTTCAGCAAGAAGAAAATTTATTTGCAGTGCATATTCAACCCCTCAGTCTGCCCCGCGACTGTCAATAAATATGCATTTTAACAATGGTGTTGGTAATGATTCAGATCTAACAGGTCAATTCGCACATGCCATTAAGGATTCACCAAGCAGTAATGATTTTAAGTCCCTATGACAAGCGGAGAATTTGAACTAGACATCTAGATCAGAAAGCACCTACACCTGGATTACCACAATACAGTCCCCAAACATCCTTGTAAAAGGTAGCAACCACATCTAGATCAGAAAGCACCTATACCTGGATTACCACAATATAGTCCCCAAACATCCTTGTAAAAGGTAGCAACAAAACCTTCACATCCATGACAGATGAAAAAAGAAAAAGCATCAAAATTTTATAACCACAGGCTCCAATTTTGTTCTGTTCCTTGCCCACTTCACCGCTGGCAAGCACATCAGACCTGGGAGGCCCTAGTAAGGTAAAGGAGCCAGTAATTTAACTTCTTCAGGTTTTATAATTAATTTCCCGTGAAGTTTCTGGTAAATCTAGAAGTTGATCCAAAATTTCTATCCCTTGAGAGCCTTTTATGAATTTAAAGGCATTTGGATCAGAATTTGTATGAGGACCCAGCCTTTCCAGAATGACATTCAAATAAAGTCAGCCATATCAGCTTGCTGACTTAAAGGGACAATGTTAAAAGATTTTTCATTTTATCGAGGGCAATAAATCAGCATTTCTGTTGAAGATGAATTAAAAAAAAAAAAAAAAACAAAAAAACACCCCACCAAACCTCAAATTCTCTTAACTTTTCATCGTCATTCATGCACAAACTAGCCAAGATAACAGTGGCTTGTTATCGTAAGCTTTTCGCCCCTGGTCACTGGGATGACAGTACCTGACTGAAGACTGCCATTTGACAAATTCAAAGATAGCTTATTACTGTCTAGCACCACAAAAACATCCCTTTACCTCTGGTAACTGTTTCCTTACAGTTTCAGGCCCAAGGAAAACAATGTCTCTTCCTTACCTGCTGGGTGGTGGCATCCTGTTGGACGTAAGCCACTTGGGACGGATCTGTAAACAGAGTCTAGACAAAGTGAAAAAGGCTTATCAAACTGGCCTTGGGGTTGTTTACTCCCAACTCACACAAAAATTACCCTGCCACCAAGAAGTGATCCACATTTGATCCTCTGCTAACTTCTAATGTGCCTGTTATTCACAGTAGATTAGTTCAACTCACTCAAGTGGACTTACATGCATAGAAATTAAACTAAAATTAGGTGGCGCTCCATAAAAAGATATTATTGTATTATGTGGCATTTTTCATCTATATACCTAAAGTGCTTCACGAGATTTTTTTTTTATAAATACAGAAATCACTTTGTCAATTGTTGATCTGATAAATTCTACAGGATGAAATTCAATAGGTAAATGAACACTACGCAATACTTGAGGGCAGGACAGAAGGTAACTGTTAGCTTTATCTTTCTGCAAATTCACAAGACATCTGCATGCTTCCTTTTGGGGCACTACTGGGCATATCCTACATGTGAATTTGATACGGCCAGGATGTTGGGGTTTTTTTAATTTTGTAGAAGACACAACAACTCCAGCAGCAGCCTGTTAAAACAGCCCTGAGGGGAAGGCTTCCCCCAAGGAAAAGCCAGACTTAGATGAAAACTAAGTACTGACTGAAGTCAGCCTTGCTTGCTTTGCCAAAATTTGCAATATCTGCAAATAAAAATAAAGTAAGGCATAACACAAATTCCATTAGCACTTTGGCAATTTCATCTCAGTTACATGATAGTGTCTTAATACTACACTTCTTTTGACAAAATGATAGTATTGAGAGTTCTGGAGTTACTTGGCCAGTAAGATCCTGGGAGATATCCTCTCAAACTCTCGTATCCTCTCAGAACATCCCACCACGCAGGAATTGTTTTTATTATTTTTAACAGCTAAGAACTGCACAGGAGACAGACCACGCCGCACAAGGCTATGCCAGTGCTGCTGTGGGTGTCAAGTACATGCACTGTGTAGCACTGCTAATCTGACCTGTCAGCAAAGACACTATAAAACGTTCTTGACAAAGCGTGCCTGTTCCTCTTTTTTTTTTTTTTAATCAGTCCACACAGAGGTACAGATGCATAGTCTATGAACCCCATATCAACACATGCTGCCAGAGAATAAAGCTATTTGATATAATTATGAAGAAAAAGAACCCAAGTCTATAAAAATCAACAGCTTCTCTGAAGAGAGACTACAAAATTAGATTTAATACACTGAGATCCTCTGCAAAAAGACATGACTGTTATTGTAACTATCAATTATGAGAACTGTACTATGCAAAACAAGGACTCTTCCAGAAGACACATAGCTCGCTCTCAGCATTTTACTGAATACAACAGAGGCAGACTTTCTGGAGAGATTATCTGTGTTTTGGAAAACACCTTTGATTTAATTATAATCTCATCCACCTTCAGCAAAATAACCAGCATTTCATAATTCATAGCCTCGACATCCTCCGATTACCACATCTGCACATCAGACAAACGAGCAGCGTGAAGTCCCTGTTCGGCAATGGTCAGATAAAAGTGTTAAGAGCAACTGCCTGCTATTTTCCAGTCATATCACTTGGCTGGTAACTGCCTTTCATCTCAAAACAAGATTGTCTTGTTTTCTAGGTGCCGAAATGGGGTGGGCTCAGAACCACACATGCCTGCGTCGCTTCCACGGGATGGATGTAAACAAGCGTGTGCTCCGAGGTGTCCACGGAGGTGTAGGAGGTGCCATCCGCCGTGTAGACTACCTGCTGCGAGGGACGGTCCTGCTCATCACTGTACACAATCTGTGCCACTGTCCCCCCCTCAGGGACAAAGTGCACCTGGAAGAAAAAAAAAAACAGGTCCTGTACCAAATCTGAAACATATGCCTATGGGAAACAACACAAGACACAGAGGTTGCAAGGCGCCTTGGAAAGCAGAGAATACCTTAAAGCAGTTGTGTCCCAACTACCTAGCCAATTCTTTGGAAAGCAATAAAAACCACACTGTATAATGCACGCTTAAAGTGTCACTGAATTAGGCTAGCGACATAGAAATCTGGACATAAACTACCATCAGTTTCTGGTTTTACTCTGCATGTGCTACCATGACCTAACTGGTATAAAGGGCACCTTCCCATACTTAGTTCTTGCATGATGCTTTGAAAAGTCGTAAGAGAAAGAAAGTTCACATTTGAACTGGTGTATCTATGGGATTTATTGGTATATTGTTTCCCTATATTCTCGTATTCCTTTCTGGATTTATGATAATTACTTCATTCAGCTAGTTCTGTAGTCGGAGGTAATTTTTTCTCTTTGATGAACGGCTAACAGAACCTATTAACTTTGATACTGCTTCAAGTAATAGTACTGCACCTATCACAAGGAAGCAATAGCATATGTTAGATTGCTTCTCTGTAGTACGTACATACAGTATCAGTAGAAAATTCAACTATTTACACAGAGAAATATCTAACTGAAAACATTAAGCAATGATTCCAAGGACTACTGGAACAAGTTATGTCTAGGGCAGCAGTTCAAATCGAAACAAGTTGATTTTGACAGAACATTATGATCATAAGTGATGATCAGTGGCCTAACTTAAACAAGCTAGAATACTTAATTCCAGGGGCAATAGGAACATGTTTATCTTTTGACACCCTTTATATGCCGAATACCCTTTTCAGCATACGGGTAAAATAGGACAGTTAACAGGAAACCCAGTTTTAGTATCCACATTCATATTCACATAAAATGTTTTCACACGAAAATGTGGAAAAACAACCAACCCTGTGGCATCATTTTAATTTCTTTGTTTCACCTTTTCGCTTTTGTTTTAGAAGACACCCGGTACTCCCCTGCAGATGCTAAGTGCCGATTCTGTACAATAAATCCTTATGCCAACATTACGGTAAGGAAGGATGCAGTGTTTCACATTTGGAGAGCACTCTGCAAACACTAATTAAGCCTTATAACTGCCACATGCAAACAACAGTATGGTTATCCCGTTGTATAGGTAACGGAACACAGGCCATTGAGAAGTGCCTTTCTTTGCAAATTGCAAAGCTGGAAATTACCGGGAGAGTCAGAATTTCTCAGCTTGTGGGCCAAATGACACGCAGCACCCTCTTTGTAACATATTCCAACGAATAAATCAATTTACAGTCTTCTAGAAATTCTCAGCTGCATTGTCTCCAGAACACAGGGACTAGCTGCATACATCAGAATCTGACTGCCTTAGTCACTAACAATTAACATTTCTCCCTTCCCCACTACCCAGATGTCTAACTGGAAAAAATTATTCAGATTACTTTCCCCAAGGTCCACCCACAGTTCCAACAGATTTGACTGTTGCCATCAAAATGGGCTGCCACAGACCACAGATTTTGTTAATATTAATTCACCTGAATACCCTTTCACTGTCCCACATGGTTATACATATATTTGAACACTGAAACTTCTATAGCCGCTGGCCGGTTTCGTTTAGCTCGTTTCAGATGTCTATGTATTCACTGCTGCGGTTTGCACAGCTCACTTTCTGAAGCTTTAATCCAAAACCACCAGACATGTCTGTATTTCTCCTCAAACGAAAGCTGTAAGAAACAGTCAAATGGGAACGCCTGCTTGTTAAGCCACTGCACCAAGTCCAATTCAGTCTGAGCAGAAACCGAGAGCTCTGGAAGGCGCTAGTCACCTGAGCAGTATTCTGTTCCTGCTCAGCAGAGTCAGCCCACACCTGAGGACTTTGCCCTTTGGAGTCCATCTCCTCCCTGCTGTGGTGCTCCATGAGGAGAGGGATCTACTGGAGGAACGCCTGGCTGAATAGATTCATCTGTTCACTGTGTTTCTACTTCCAGAAGTCAAGGTGATCTTCAGTAACATGACTACAAAACAAAAAAAGAGAAGAGATGGGAGATATTAAGACAAATGTGAGCACAGAGATAGGAGGTATTATCATCAGCTACTGCACTACAGGAACACACAGCCACGGTAAGGCATGCTTGGCTTTACAAACATGCACGTTCTCATTTACCATGCTCAAGTTCTGCTGTATAATACTTTCCAGGTCCTATTAAGAAGGAAACAAGTCAACCATTGCTACAATTGCACTGAAGGATTATACTGAATGCCTCCTGCACAGAAAGATTATACCTAATTCCTCGTGCATGTCTTTCCTTAGCCGCAGGCAGTCCACAAAATATTCTTCACATTGCCCTGCTGGCACCTACAGGCCCAGAAATCAATAAACGATGCAGAAAATTGACCTTAAGCTTCCCACAAGAAAACACTACGTTCAGAGACGCATCAACAATTTCTCGGCTTGTCTGAAAGAGGTTTTGTTCAAGAACCAACTGGCTTTACATGTACAGGCAGCTTTCAGCTTGTACAAAAAACTGTAGTCCCAGTTGGTATTCAGGCAATGTTACAATAGACAACTTTTAGAAAAAGAACAATGAAACTTAAACTCTAATTCATGCGAGCCCAAAGATCCTGACAAATTGCTTCCAAGCTAGGTTTTATTCACCTCTCGTAATTTTATTGGGGCCTCTCAATCTGCCATTGGGAATCTCAGAGGTGTAATTTACAGCTCTGGTGATTGGTTTAGTCAGTGGTTCAGCACCTTCCCAATTCTTCGTCTCCAATGTCATATTAAATCACAGGCCCAGGAATTAGCATGAGGCTGAGCCCATTTAATTTTTCAGCTAGTCCAATTAACTTCATTTTATACTGAGGGCCTCGGCGGGCTGATCCAATGCCAGTACCCCGTCTGTGCACCAGGAAGCAAGCAGAAGGCTCCTTGCTGACGCTTTCATTCATTTGCATTTTAAACGCAAATTATTTTAGTCATAATTTATTCCCATAAATGCTAGCAGTTGGCTTGTCATTGACAAGCTAAAAAAAGATGAGGAGAGGAAAAAAAAAAAAAGCAGGCACTTTCTGCCTTCTCATTTCACCAACAACGAACAAGCTTTGCAGACCCGAGCACTGACTGTACCACTGGTCCTGGCCAGAATGTATAAATCAATAGTAACAGAAAAGTCTCGGGCTAACGTCACTGAACCGCATGGGGGGGGGGGGGGGGCAA
>NW_010515454.1:38312-46048 GCF_000687285.1 Phaethon lepturus
ATCATATTACTTCCATGTATACAAAGAAAAACTGTGGGAAAGATATTTCTGGGCATCACTAGACAGTAAGTAACGCCATTATTGGTGACTAGAGCCTAACGTTTACTTTCTCATGCCAAGCAACCCAGTACACGCGTGCCAAGCGGTCCCCCACGCCAGCAGAGACGGAGCAGCGGTGCGACGGCTGTTCTGACTTCTTATTAGACCCATACATCCCTGGGTTCTGGGATAAAGGAACAGAAATCCTATCTCCATTAATATTACTTGATACAAAACATCCAGAAAAAGCACTGAGGAGAAAAGGAAGAAAGAAACACATGTACCTGCGTGCAACGTTTTAGCTAAGGGATCTCATTAGTATGGAAAAATGAAGTGCAGCAAACAACAGTTAGCCTAATAAAGCCAGGGTCACTTACAAATAAATGTTATTTATATATATTACAGCACACACTAGCTCCGATATATAAATAAATATCATCCATCCGTACATAGTACCTTTCATCCAGCTATCTCCAAGCTACTTGTTATGTTATTAAGGATTAATTCAGGGGATTTTCTCATACCTAATCCTACTTTCCACCTTCACTCAACTCCAACGCTCATTTTTTCAAGTGTATGATCACCAAGGGGTCTAGAACTGCTTGTGTGAAAAGTGACAGCACTTATGTCAGTAACATAATGTGAACCACAAATTTTGCATAAAATTCAATGCCTGTTGATATTCTTTGTCTGTTTTACCCCAAAGTGCTCCTTCTTGACTGTCATTATTAATCAGGAGCCAATTCAGGTAATTGCACTAACAATAGCCAGCAGTTTAATCAATTACCTAATTGCTTCGAAAAATAAAAATACATGCTCGAGGTTTCAAGTTTCAGTGGTTTGGGTTTGGTTTTTTTTTTTTTAAATATAATTATCCTGTTAGTAATAATGCAATTAAATTAACCAGTTACTGAATGAAGAGAAAGGCAAGGTTCCGGCTAATTCCACATGGTGCAACAAGTAGCAGAATTTTTGGCTGACCTTCCCTTACAAGCAGACATTGAAGGTCTGAAGGAAGATGCTGACTCACTCCTGCAGACTCATTTTGGCACAACTAACTTACAACTTGACTGGAAAGGAGTCCGAAGGGTTCAGACAAGTCTTTAATAGACAAAACTGGGCATTAAGATTCATATCTGAAAAAAAATTGTACCAAAAAGTTGGAAAAGAAAGAAGACAACAGTCATTTCAAGTTTTGCCATGGTTCTAAAGGTTAACACTCGTTTCAAATCCCAGGGGAAAAAAAAAAAAATCAAGGTTGAGCCAAATTCAGTAGCCCGGTGGTGCAGTTTCTATGAATGGTACTATTATTGCTGTTCTTCACAGAAATTGGAAAAAATATACTGCTCAACCCAGCCAATTGTGTAGCAATAACAATCAGACTATATTAGGAGCTGCAGAATTTGCTGATGCTTTCAACTTCTGTAATTCAAAATACATGCCGGGCTGTATTTTGCAGTACATTCCTGCGCCTCTGGTATGCATTCCTATCAAAGGCTGGATCTCCGTGAATTCTCATCACTTCTGTCATCACCAAAATACACAGAAAGGCACGTTTCCCTGGAAACGTGGAGTGAGGAGTCAGTGCGAGAGCAGGCAGGCCACATCCTAGAGAGGTCCAAGGCCAGACAATAAAGAGGGCACGAGGCAGGAGCAAGAACTGAAATTTGGCTGGTACAAAAGGCAGTAGTGAAACCAGACCTGCAGTTAAGGTCAGGAGCTGGAAAGCGTGATCTGGTCCAAAGTCACGGACAACAAAACTGCCAGAAAACAGACACCTGCGTAAGTTTTCTAACACTGATGACAGTAAAGACCAAAATAACTTTGCTCACTAGTCCTCCACAGGATGCTCTCCCTCATTAATCCCGCATGACCTTATTTTCTGCTTTAAGTCCCCCCTCAATACCCATTACAGCTGTGACGCCAACAGCCACAGCACCTCGAGATTTTACCAATTTCCCCATGGTCTTCTCTCAGCAGAGACATCTCACTGCACAAGGAAGTGGCAGATGTCCAGCTCAGCCCATAACCACAATATAATTTTGAAAATTAGCTGCAGAAGAATCGTGATGACTACATTAGGATATGTGTGCCTCTACACCGAGCCTGTTAGCAATACCAGTTTGGGAGATCTAGTTAAAGAAAATACTTATTTTCTCAAAGCGTCTGGCTGGAAGCTTGGCTGTTTTTTTTAGCAGAAATAAATGTGAAACTTTGGGCATCGGCACTGCTGAACAGCTGGCATGCAAGGGAACACTCTCTGCTCATCTCTGCTTGCTCTCTGCACTGTTTGCCCCTGGATTATCCTTTGCAATTGTTGATTTGTTCCTCCCCATATCTCACACGCATCAGACATTTTCAGACAAGCTAAATGCCACGGCAAGCACCTCAATGGCAAGTTCTGCAGCGTCCAAGGGGGACCCAGACACGTACTCAGACCTACCCCCCAACAGGTCAAATGCAATTCTGTCACCACCCCAAAGCTTGCGTACAAGCTGGTAAGCGGCACACGCACGAGCGAGAAGCAATGCCAATATGTGAGATGCTAAAGCATTTACAGAGACTGTGAAGACGGCCTTTTCCTCCCCCGAAATAGCAGGCATGCCTCACCCAGTCCATGCTGGGTGACGACACAAGCTGAAATGGTAATAAGTATAAATATAACCCAGTATCACTCCAGTATGTCAGTGGCAGGATGCAGTATGTCAGCTATAACGTGAATCAAGATGCAAGACATTAACGTGAACCAAAAACCCGCAAAACGCCCGTTACTTTAAAAGAAAGGCACATCTAAATTTGACACTGATGTTAACATAGCCAAATTCTGGTGCACATCCTGGCACGCAAAGTATCTGCTCCAGTGGAAGATCAACTCATTCTGACTTGTGTTTGCTGGAGCTCTCTCCAAGACCCATGGGTGCTGCCCTTGAGCTCCTTATGACACGCCCACATTTTGCACAGGTAGAAGCACACTCAGAGTTAGGAAGTGACACTAGTGTGCGGCTGTGCTTATCTCTCGGCGGGGTTTATCAGCGCAGGAACAACCTGGTGCTAACCACAACTAGAAAGCATCCGATTTAGAGTCGGAGCGCGGTCGGCAGAAACACAAGGCAGGACAAGTATTCTCCTACATGTGCACCTGTAATACCCAGCTGTCTCCCTCATCAGGTAAGTGCAAGTAAATCCACCACCTCTTCATGACAAAATAGGTTCGTTTCAGTATGCCATTCACATTTACCTTCCTTTCCTCAACACCCTCTGGGGACCTGCTGGAGACCTACGGCCTTCCTCTAGTTCTTGCCTATTACATCCAATCCAAAAAACCTGATGCTTCTCCTCTGCAGCTCCTGATGCCTGGAAAGCGCCTTCACGCCATTGCCTAAACAGTTCTTCATCTTTCTGGAAATCTCACTTGAAAATTTCTTTTGGCTGCCACGATAGCCCTCTCTCCTGCCCCCGCAGCATGTTGTGTTCTCTGAAGCTGTATTATTAAATGAGCAGCTTTCCCTGGTCACCGCATTCAGCTCCAGAGGATGAGAAAGCACTGCTCAGGGGCAAAGCACCTCATTCACTATCCAACATCCTCATTAGCTTTGCCGTCCTCAGCAGAAGACACCCCACCCTCAGCCATCTCAGCACCCATGCCATGTCACCTCATCGGTGCACCTGTGACCCCAAACACCTCAGGAGTGGGAGTGAAGGGTGCTTGAACAGAAAGCCTACAATAACCGCAAAGTCACTGTTGTTTCGTATTTGGCATGCAAGAGTTTTTGACACGAGTGAAATACAGTGAACTCGCACAGTGCCTCAAAGGAAAGCTCGGCTCTGCAATTCAGAGAAAAGCACCACCCCAAAAGGAACAACAACAAAAAGTCAACAGTATTCATATTTTCTTGGCATACCTGCTATTAAGGAATGACACTTTCTTTCAAAGCTGGGACTACACGAGAAGATACACAGACAAAAACACTGGGGACTTCATCTGCAGCAACCCCCCCAAGTCTCATTAAGGACATTCTGCTGAGAAAGCATCCGAGCCAGTGGCTGCCAAACATTCCTTTCTGTCCCTTCCCTGGGGCAGGCAGAATGGGGGAACAGTAAAGCTGGGCAAGGGGAAAAGTCCACCTCCCTGCTCAGGGAGCCATAAAGCCACGACAGTACCTCAAATGAGAATCCACTTTACAATAATGGTGCATAAAACAGCTAATGTGATTTACTCCCCAGTGTAAAAGAGGCTTGCATACAGATTGGGGTTCCCTGCAGCAATAATAGCAGGGGCTATTAGCTTAATCCTTTAAGTATTGAGCTCACTGACCACTCTTTTTCACCGCCAACCATGTGCAAGGACAGAAAGAATTGTTACAAAAGGGGTTTTTACGACTACGGGTCTTCCTCCAGCTCTTAATATGAAAATGATTTATTGTGCTCAAAAGGAACATCACATGTGTCTGCAAAAAGCTGTATCCCACACTTAAGTTAATTACCCCAGCTTGCCTAGAAGGCAGAGTCGGTGCATTTCCTGAGATCCCTTGGCAAGAACACGCTTTCATTGCAGCAAGAAGGTTTCTAACCTCATTGAGGACTGAGTCACGACCGCCGTCTCCTCTGCATTCTCATCCATCAAAAGCACATATTGTTTCAAGGAACCCTGGCTCGGGTGCATTTTGGCTGAATGTTAATAATCAGGTAATATATAACCACAATATTTATGTTTTACTGGCGAGTACAGAATGGAAATCATACATAGGGCTGGGGCAGCAAAGGTTATTTATTTCCACAAAAGGAAAAATGACTTCAATTTATTTAGTCGCATAATAAATAGAAAAGCTCAGCCAAACACAAACTCACTCTTTACTCAAATTGTGCATAATTAATCAATCTATCTACATCCTTATGGCACATCCATCATCAAAGCAACAATGAGCTGGAGGAGATCTTTTAAATCTTCAAGGCCACTCCTCTGCTACTGCATCCAACATGTCACACAGTTCTTCTCCTAAAGGCACAGTGCCCGAGCACTAAAGGTGAGAGCGTGACAGTCTGTTACAACTATTCTCTCACAAAACATCAGAGAAGTAGCTGAAAGCCTAACTGTTTCTACCACAAAATAGAGGAGAGGATCAAGCACTCCAAGGGAGCCCCAAGGAGAGGTCAACATCCTCCTGGGGAACTACAGACCTACTCGGAGATGCAGTTCCCGCTCCAAGGACATCTCTGTTTAGTCCAAATTCTTGCGTAACCCAGCATTTCTCACAGTATCTGTCCTTCACCTCTGAGCAGGCAAAGAGACAAGTTAACGATGCTTCTGGATACGCACATGCTCTTCTTCAGTCACCTCTCCTCCCGTTTGCTCAATCTACACATCCACTGCAGCAACTAATTTCTTCCTCTCATCTTTGGCTTCCTGAATGTGTGACCACATTCTTTACATCATCTTCTTCAAATGTTTCGTATCCTGAGGTCCCTATGATATCATCATCTATAGACAGCGATTCTCAGGCTCCAGCTGCTTGAGGCAGTGACCCCGCCTACTTATTTACTTGGTTTATAGATGACAGAGGGTGAAGTACGAAAAAGTACGAAAACAGGAAAAACACATATTTAAAAGTACAACGTGACAAAAAAAGGAAAACAAGAGATCTGTAGCAAAACCTGTGCTACACTGCTGCGTACGCAGCCTTCAAGGCAGCACTCTCGAGTTTTACTGAAAGAAAACAAAACCCTACCAACACCAGCACATCGCTGCGTTCCCCCCCAGCTTCCTTTTGCCGTCCTTTTTGGTTCCTATCCCTTCTCCTGCTCAGGCAACTCTTCCCAAAGCTACAGTCAATTACAGACGGAGGTTGTTCCCCTTCCTGCAGGCCGACAGTGCTGCTTCTTCCCTCCCTCTCCCACTCCTCTGCATCTCTCTGAACTCAATCCCCCCTTCTACTTTAAGCTCTTAAAGTTAGAAAAACAAAACTGTCTTGTTTCTGCACATAAAAAACAACACAACTTGTCTCTTTTAGAATAGTTGCTTCTCAAAAGTACTGCATGCCACAGAGAATAAACGAGGCTACTTGTACATTAAAACAGGTGAGGACCTAACATATAATGCCAGTTACAGGCTACAACACAACATCTATTTCTGTTATGTTTTACTAGCATGAAACAAAAGTGACAAATAACCCCGATGGCATGTTTAAGTCAAAACAAAATTCACAATACTAAGAACAGCCCCCATAATTAGCTACACTTAGAAGTCAATTAAAATTCAGTTTACACAGCTCACAGCAGCTGCAGGTGGTCAGAAACACCCTCAGAGTAGCTGCTGACTGCAGAGCAAATTACCATGAAAGAGCTCATCCACAGATTTTCTTCTGCAGGTCAGTAGTAAGCGTGCCAGAGGAAAGCAAGCCACACCAAAAACCCATTTCTCTCTAAAAACAAACTGTCAATTATTCCATCAGATAAATTACATCGATATCTCACTCTACAACCAAGGTAACAAAGCTGTCTTCATTTTAAACATATAACACACACAAGAGAAGCACACATATAACAAAGTGCCAAAAAGCATCACAATTCGGGAGGTAAGTTCTCCATTGGAGGACTGACTCAAGAAATACACCCTTTTACTTGTTTTTTTTTTATCCCTAGAAATGAAGGCATTAGAAGGCTTGAGACTGTCAGTTATTTTATTTCCACAAAAGACACAAAGAACCCTCTTGTAAAATCAGTTGATAATTCACCAGCATTTCACCTTCCAACTTAAACAATAAAAAGGAAAAAAAAATATTTAAAAAATAACAGCAGAAAGCTAAAGTTCGGTGTAGTCTCTATTCCCATTGAAAGTCTGAAAGAGAAGCCTTGATACACATCTTATAGAAAGCCAGCTTTGTGCTTGTTCACACTTTAAAGGCCTGCAAGAACCACAAATACATCAGTAATACACATCGCAAATACCGACACTTCATTTCATTCTCGAGACCATGAAACTCAGCAGCCTAAGCCAGGTTTTAACTCTGGCCTACAGACGCCCGCAAGACCCCTTCTGAGGATCTGCAATGAGCAGTGAAAAAGTAAAAGGTCACCCTGCATAGTTTGAAATGTCTTCTACAGAGAAATTAATCCTATGAAGGGTGAGTTGTAGCTTTAGGGTGAGTAGTTCTGAAAGAGCACCAGAACCCCATTTTTCCATGTTTCCATATGTTAACTTAACAAGCTCCCATTAACACAGCTCTGGCATAAGAGCTACACAGCAACTCAATGCCAAAACCTAGGTAGCGAGAGGTCCACCAGATCAAACAGCCACACACTATAACCGTATCTCAGACTACAAAACCAGGCGTATTTGGCAGAGGCAGCCACCACCGCTGGCACAAAGACCAATGTTAGCAGAGGGGTGGCAAACACTGCCGCTTCCACCTGCAAAAGCTGCTTCTGCTCACATAGGGGCCTTGCCCTTGCCTTCGGCTTCTGGAGGGACGGAGCCACCTCACATGATGGGAGTCTGCAGAAGGCCCAAACCACCAGCCTGGTCCTGCTCTGCCCTTGAATGAGTCTGTCCACACAAGACCCATCCCGGCACCTCAAGGTGGTGGGGAAAGGGCTCCCTTCCCTCCACGCCAAGCACCAGGGCCGCAGCACTTCGCCACTGGGCCAACACGGGTAGCCGAAGGGCACCCTGGAACGGGGTGGGACCCCATAAAACACCT
>NW_010515455.1:0-16945 GCF_000687285.1 Phaethon lepturus
AGTACCCTCGGGCGGATCCCATCAGGCCCCATAGACTTGTGGCTTAACAGGTCCTTAACTGTTTCCTGCTGGAGTATGAGCGGTTTCTTGTGCTCTCCATCCCCGTCTTCCAGCTCAGGGGGCTGAATACCCTGTGGATACCTGGTCTGGCTATTAAAGACTGAGGCAAAGAAGGCATTAAGTACCTCAGCCTTGTCCTCATCCTGGGTGACAATTTTCCCTCCCACATCCAGTAAGGGATGATTAAAAGAGATTCTCCTTGCCTCTCTTTTTGTTGTTAATTTATTTGTAAAAGTATTTTTTGTTATTCTTTACAACCATGGCCAGATTGAGCTCTAACTGGGCTTTTGCCTTTCTAATTTTGTCCCTGCTTGACCTAACGAGATCCTTGTACTCTTCTTGAGTTGCCTGCCCCTTCTTCCAAAGGTGATAAAGTCTTCTCTTTTCCCTGAGTCCCAGCAAAATCTCCCTGTTCAGCCAGGCCGGTCGCCTTCCCCGCCAGCTCATCTTACGGCACATTATAATTATTGTTAAACACTGACCTATACTTTTGTCCCCAGACATCTGGCATTGGCTGCAAGGACAGGGCACTGGATGAGCTGCATTTTTGGTCTGACCCAGTACAATTGTTCTTATGGTCGATTAATGTGGTGGAGCAGCAGCAGCCAAGAGCAGCTCACGGAAAAAAATGGGTATGCAAAATGCGCAGAGAGTCAAGCCTATCACTGAGACAAACAGGGACTTCTTTAGGGTTAACCCATGGCAAAAAGCAAGGAAAAGTGCGTGTGAAATACTGTCCAATTCAAATGAGATCATTTTCACCTAAGTAGCCTGGTCAGGACACCTAGAAGTAACTACAACCTCTGACTTCAGAGGAATTAAACCAGGAGAGAATTATCATGAGATGTCCAGGGAAAACACAGCTTTGAAAGGTGCATCATACCCATGGAGGAAATAGCCTTTGTGATCTTTTTGGACTGATGGCTCTGGAATAAATATAACCCCTACCTTCCTTTATTCTTGCTTTAAGTGAATCGGCATCAGGGAGTGCGAGAGGGAGATGGATCGGCGGAGCCGCACCCGGCTGTCCCCGAGGCAGGGGCACGGGGGATCCCCTGCCCTCCTGCTGCTGGGCAGAAGGAGAGGACCCAAGAGACGAGGGGAAATGGAAGCAGGTCCCTGCTCAGGGCGGCAGGCGAATCCCCTCCCGGCCTCCCTCACCGTCCCAGCTGCCCTCACACAACAGACATGGGGCTCTGAACTTGAGGGACAGGAACACGAGGACCTTGATGAAAGCCCATCCTGGGGTGAGTCAGCCAGCCCCACGCATCAAGATGTCCTCTGTTAAGAAAAAAAGGAGGGTAATTTAACTGAAGTAGGTGACCCCCTTCTGAGGGGTACAGAGGGCCCGATATGCTGATGGGACCCAACCCACAGGGAAGGCTGCTGCCTCCCTGGGCCCGGGTGAGAGACGTCACCAGGAAACTCCCTGGTCTGGCTCGGCCCACTGATTACTGCCCGCTGTTGGTCATGCAGGTTGGCAACAATGAGGTTGTGCTAAGAAGCCCAAAAGCGATTAAAAGGGACTTCAGAGCGCTGAGACGACTGATCGGTGGAGCAGGAGCACAGGTAGTGTTTTCATCAGTCCCTCCAGTGGCAGGGGAACGCTGAAAGGAACAGGAAAGCACACTTGGTCAACACATGGCTCAGGGGCTGGTGCCGTCGTCAGAATTCTGGGTTTTTTGACCATGGGGCGGTTCACACTGCACCGGGCCTGCTGGCAGCAGATGGAGTGCAACTGTCTCCAAGGGGCAAAAGGATTCTTGCTTATGCGCTGGCAGGGCTCATCGAGAGGGCTTTAAACTGGATTTGAAGGGGGAAAGGGATAAAATGAGGCTCACTAGAGACGAGCCTAGGGGTGGCATGCAGCATGCTGGATGTGGCAACGTGCTTTCTTAGTAATCCTTAGCAATGGATATTAAATGGATTTGCCATTTATTCCTTGGTGTTTTCTGTCTCTTAAACAGCTCTTTATCTGTGCAAGAAGCTTCTCCTATCCTCTACCATCTCAGCTGCTCAAAGATCCTGCACTGAGGCATCCCATTGAAATCTAAGTAAACTACATCATTGGGATCTCCTCATCTACATACCCGTTTACATCTCCAGAGTACTCCAGTACATTTATAAGACCTGGCTTCCCTTCTCAAAAGCAATATTAACTTTTCCTCAATTTATCATATTCTTCTAGAGGGATGTTCTTCATTATCTTTTTTACTGATTTGCTGATGTCAGATTTACTAATCTGGAGTTCCCTGTAATTCCTGAATTGTTCCTTTGAATTCCTTTTTAAAAGTTGTGTCACATAAGCTGCCTTCTAATTTTTGGGCACCCATAAAGCTTCAAGGGAGAGATTTCAGCCAGTGTTTAGAGCTCCAGTAGTTTCACGCCTAAGTTCTAGAATGGTTGGGTCATTTCAGCCTATAACCCCTTCTATCAACCTTGTAAAGAAGGTCGTGTGTCCAATGTGAGAACCTCCCCAAACCTCTCTGCAGTGAGCATGAATGCCAAAAGGTTTTGGGTTTTTTTTTGCTATAGCCATGTGGGTTTATTCATGCTTGTTCTATACTTGACTGCTTCCTGGTCCATCAGCAATATGGCATACTTCTGGCTTCTGATATGTGCAAAATACTCTTTATTGAATTTCCTGCCTGGTGCAACTTGTTCTTCAGATGTTTTTACCTGCCTTTTGAAGTTTTTGTATTTTACCCACTAGAACTTAAAATCCATTTTTGTTTCCTTATTTGGACACACAGCTTCTGATTTTGAGGATGCTGACTGACTTCTCATAGTTTCTGTGGCCCAGCTGCTTGGCTTGCCAGACTTCTCTGTTTCTCAAGTTGCTTTACATGGGGTATATATTTGTTCTGAGTTCCAAAAGTCGATGTTTTTAAACAGTCCTTACGCCTCCTGCAAGTTTTAACTCTCCTGGTTTTGTCTCCTAGGACCTTCTCACTTCTTCTTTAACAAGTTTCCTCATTTTTATAGTTCTTCTTTCAAAATTAAACATGGCAGTGAAGATGTAGCACAGTGTAAGAGGTTATGCCTCATTTCCTAAGAATTCTGGTTTTGTCACATGCATATCCTACTATAGGTTGAGAGTTTCTTGCCATGGAGAGCGAAGGGGAATCCCGTTCTGCAGACTCCTTTTGCTGATTGTCTCTAGCACTACTCTCCAGTCCCAGGTTAAAAACCATTCAGTATATTTGTGATTAAAACCCATTACATAATATGGGAAAGCAGTCGGTTACTTAACGTATTTAGAATGTGTTTTACTAGAGAGTTATGGAAAGAAATTATCAAGCAGCAAATGTAAAATAAACAAACAAGAACTGCCTTATATAATTTTTAGTCAGTGGAGCTCATTTCTACAGAAGACTGTGAAATTTAAATGTAAATGGTTTGAACAAAATGAATTCTACAGATTAGTAGAGGATAGATAGCTAAGACGTGATGGGTCAATGCAACTGTCACTTGAATAGAGATCCCTCTTCTGGATCACTGACTGTTGGAGGCTAGGGAGATAAACAGGGTGGGGGGAAGTCTTATGCTGCATAAGCTCCATTTCTTGCTCTCTTTCTTTAAATAACTGTTAATGGCTATTACTAAAGAAAGGACCCTGGACCGGGGAGACCCTGATGCCAGCTCTGTTGAGCATTTCTTGCCTTCTTAATGTTTTCCTTTAACCAGGTAAAAAAGATACTTTTCACGAGCAAGCTGTGTGAGTTTATATTTCAGGATCCTCAAGTCTCCATTTGCTTGGAATGAGTGCTCGTTCACTTAGAAATTGAAAAAATTTAATGGGTAAAGGGCTCTGTTTCAAAGAGAGCATAAATTTTCTAATCAAATTAGGCTCTTACTCACAGCAGAAAGCAAAACTGTTTTCCCCAAGGAAGTATCATGCTTTTTCTGCTATTCCAACAGTTTCACATACGTCCTTTTGACCTGTCATGTTTTAAAGGACTCAAAGCTTATTTCTTCATAGTGAACCTCCCCATCTGATCATGGTGGGGAGAGACACTGCCCCATTTTGATCTATGCCTAAAATGAACCCAGGGATCAGCTTGTGCACTTGCTGTCAGGATTAAGTGTCCAACCTTTCCTCCTCTCCAAACCATTTCAATGACGGTAAACAGAAGCTCCCCAGGATGCCAGATTTCTGAAATCTTTCTAGCTTTTTCACTTTAATCAACTTTTTACCTGTTTTGAATGCTCTGCAACCCATCTCTTCCGTGGGCTGACGTACCGACCACAGCACATCTGTACCACATGCAACTTGTGGCAGCTTTTACCAGCTGGACCAGGCTCAGCTTAGCTCCTCAAGTCACTGCCAGTGGCCTGCTGCTTGCAGTATTCTTGGAAATTGGCTCACAGATAACCTTTACAGGGCACTGGGAGAGAGACTCCTGCGATCCTGCCTGTTCCTCATCACTTTGCCAGTGCTCTCGTGCAAACTTGCCGGAGGACTTTCGTCTTCTGGGGTGCATGTCACCTGGGAGGATAATATACTGCTTCTTTTTTACTCATGTTTGAAATTATGCAACAGCTTCCAAAGAAACACAGAAATTATTACTGTCAAGTTTGAAGAGCTGTGTTCCCCTCCCCCCACCCACATCCAGCTCATTGGGTGTGTTATGGTACTGCTCAGACCTGCCATCCAAGGTCTGGGCTGGGTTATCTGGACCCACATGATGGCTGAGAAGCACGGTGGTGGCGTTTGTCGATGCGTGTGTATCATGTCAGCCTGAGATGGAAATGAGTTCTGAGAAATTTAATTTTTAAAAATAGGTAGGGCGCACGGCAGTCATCTCCTAGGAAACTTGTCATTGTATTATGAGACTATAATGTGCTATGATTACATTTCAGATAAAGGGAATCAGCGTTGCTGTCAGATTGTTTCTGCTGAAGTTTTCCAACACAGAAGGTCATCCCTATGCAGCAGTTGACTTTGGTTGGTGTTTGTGAGCTGCTTGGGGCACTGAGTTAATTCCTCCTGTGCTGTTGCTCACTGGAGAATGGGAGGTGAAGACTGAGGCATGAGTAGCCCAGCACTGGCATATGTTTGTACAGTGTGCTGAAGCTGCAGGCAGTTGGAGTCTGTCATGGTTCTCGTGAGTCAGGTGAAGCTCAGTAGCAGGAGCTTGCCTAGGCAGATCTGGAGGTCTTCAGTCTTCATCTCCTTGCCAGCAGGGTTGGTAAATAGGTGAGTGATTGTTTTTTGTGAAGACTAAACTGGTTGCTATTAAACCAGGAATCTAAAGCCTTTTATGGATGATAAGACAGAGATGTCGATGTCTGTCTCACTGCTGATGGCTTCCATGGACCATCTCAATGACTGATGGCTTCCATGGGCCAGACTCGGCACTTTGGGTGGGGAAATCTGTCCTCCTTTCAGATGAAATATGGGAAACACCAGCATCTTTTTCCTGCTGTGATTCACTAGTGGGCCGAGCTGCTTTGCTGAAGGTCTGCCATGCTGAAGGGACTCCTTCCCTCCTGACACTGTCTTCTACCATCATATGGGCAAGGCGGCAGAAGGTGGAGATGGTTCCCGTCCTCAGGGCATAGGATTGCTGCATGTGTCACTTGCTTTCTCTGCTGTTAAGAGCACGGGATAAACACAGAGGACCTCTGTTGCTGGGCCCCATATGCTCCCTGCTTCATCTGGATCAACACTTAGGCTGGTGTTGGTTTGGATGGAAGCTGGGCTTGCTTTGGATGGAAGCTGATGCAGCTTCTGGTTCCTTACATCTCCTGGGAAATTTCTTTTTGGCTAATCCCAGTATAACTCCATGAAATAAAAAATATTCCTTCAGAACAGTGTGGAGGCTCATGACAATAACTTTACAGGGGAATGTTGTGCTGGTGTTGCACCTATTTTGTGAGTAACCTCAGCAGTCTCAACACAGCACCTTAAACATGGAGCTGCGGGGAGATTCCTCATCAACTGAAGCTGAAAGGAAGACCCTTTTTGTACCGAGGTTTGAGTGAGAACAGTACTGAGGCTTGCACATGTGGAGTGTGTAATTCTTTTAGCAGAAGTATCTGTGAGATTCAGAAGTGCCTGGTAACTTCTGTATACAGTTACACTGGAATAATCTTTGCCAAAATGTTTATTTGCAAGCTTGCCAGTTACTAGGCAAACCAGTTTGCTAAGATTTCTTAATGTACCTGAGACATGAAACCACATGTGAATACATGAGTCAAAAGGCTGGGGAGTAGGAAAGCAAACTCTTTTCTAGTGTTTTAAGAAGTGACCATTGGAAGTAAGGCTGCAGATGGAGCTCTGGATATCCTGCAGTGACTTTTCCTACCAGAGCTCAGTTCTTTGCTACAAAACAATTTGTATTCCATTGTACTGAATTGTGCCTCTCCATCTTTTTCTTTTCTTTTTTTTTTTTTAATTCTAAGCTACAACTGGGAGTGGGTGAGGATACGAAATACACATCATTTTTAGTCCAAATATTTAAAACAGATATGCAGGACTGTCTGAATGGGTAAAAACAGGATGAGAATTAGCCAATTAGAGTTTCATAGTGGCAGAGAAAGGCTCTTACACAATGGGAATTGTTCAGCTGTGCTTGTGGCAGCTCTGAACCCGGTGGCCTCCTCTTTCAGTGGCTGCTCATCACGTTCATGGAGAGTGCTTCCTGACTGGGGGCTGTAGATTGGGTCTAAAGGATTAAACTGGAAAAGGCAGATCCTAGGAGACGTGCCTTGGTTTCATGGTCTGATTAACTAATCGAAATTGTCCTTAGAATAGGCAGGAATTGTGCCGTGATCATGGGCGCAAGAAGCCTTACAAGTCATCTTCCTACCTTTGTTTTGAATATGTGATTATTCTGCATACTCATGTCCTGTGAGTTGGGGAGGAGATTTGTGTGCCTTAGCCTTCAAAGGGTCCACACTGTGGACATCATCACCTCTTCCCCTAGGCTCCCTTTGCTCTCAGTGAAGATCAAGAGATGTGTTTAGGGTGCAATTCGTCTGACTAGTGTTAGACAGTTACCCCAGCACTGCTGTATTGGCCATCTTTTGGCTGTAGCAGGAGCCGTGGAGGAATAGCTTAGATGTCAACAATACTCATGTAGCTGCAGTCAAAGGACTTTCATTCTGGGCAGTCAGACTCTGGTTTCTCTTGAAGCAAGCTGAGCTCCTAAGGCTGTAAGTCATCTAACTTAATTGCAGCTGCCTGACGGGCATCTCGGCACTAATGGCTGTGCACCTCCGATGATCTCTTTGAGCAGAGTCAGGCAGCAAATGGAGAGGGGAGTTTTGGTTGACAGGGCTTAAGGATTCCTACAAGGTCATAGTGTGCTGCCCTCAATATATTTTAGGATGGGGTGTAATCATCTGTTGGAGGTGCTTCTCTGTTGAGTATAAAAGGAGTGTGCACTTTTACATTATGCAAAGTTCCTTGCTTATAAATAAATAAAGTTAAGCAAGAAGAATAGGTCCATGTGGTTCCTGTTCCTCGAGTCCCTCATCTGTAGAATGGGCCATACAGTTCATGAAAGACAGGGATAGTGTTTGAAAATCACAGGCCAAGTGATACAATTGTTTCCTTATGATCACTGAGGAAGACCACCAGAACTGATACTTGGATTTTGTTCTGTAGATAGACAAATGCCACGTGAAGGAATCAGGTGCTGTGCAGGCTTTTGCAACTTGGATTTGTGAAGGTCCAGGCGCCTTTAGGCAAAACTCCTGGCTAAATGGGAGTTTCCCATGTTTTAGACACAATGCAAAGTTATTTGAACTTTAGGCAGTTGCTAGTTTCATCTTAACTAAAGACTTTCTCTTTAGAAGGAACATAGGAGTTGTTGCAAGCAAAACTATAGTGTTTGCACTATCTTTGCTTTGCTTTAAAAGATGCAATGTCATCCAGTTGTTCCTTAATTGAGCCAGCCTCTTGGAGAGTGCCATGGTGTGCCAGATAATTTCTTAAGTTTCCATGTGGAGGAAGAAGAAGAAACACGTTTTTTTCAAAGTGGTGTAATCTGCTTTATATGGCCAGATAAGATCTGCAGAAATCAGATGTGTTGTAATAGACCCTGCATATATCAGTGTCATAACAGGGAAATGCTTTGAAAAGAATTATGGAGATCACTTATGGAGATCTCTTGCCTCGAGAAAGGTTTGAGGTCATTATTAGAAAAAGAAAGGTTATTTCCCTGTGAGAATGCTGCCATCAGTTAAACCCTGGGCGACAATGAGATCCTTTTGTCTTATAAGATGAAAGTGGAAAAAAGGTACTTAAATATTCACTTTGGAAAGAAAGTGATCATCAGTGGAGAAAATAAACTGCTTAACTGCTCATTTGTGAAGTGTATAATGGAAGGAAGAACTCAATACAGAAAGCTGTATGCTTTACTTTTGATTCTGGATAGCTTTACTGTGATTGCCATGGAGAATGTAATGTAAATGTAATAGGCCTTTAAAGACAATACTTCCCATTCTAGTAGGGGTCAGGATTAATCAGAAGGGAGCAAACAGTTCAGGAAAAAAGAGGACTGTAAAAACAAACATGACTGGGGATCTGCGCCGGGCCAGTTTCCCTTTTTAGCATCCATGCATCACTGTCTCAGAACAGACTGCATAGCATCCTATTGAATTAGCATACACCAGGCAGCTACAACAAATTAGTTCATCTCAGAAAAGGAAGATATTCTGCAGAAACTTTTCTTTCTGGCTTAATTTCTGTGCTTTATGTGTTTTATTCATCTTTGAAGCTAAGTTTTATGACACTGAATCCCACATTCCTTGCTCTACTCTGCACATAATGGCTTTTTTTGCTGGGGAGTTTCCTTGGCCATGTGCTTCTGTGCCTTCACCCTGCTGGTGTATGAGTTGGAGTGCCCCAAGCACTGCGGGATTTCCCATCCGCATGGCTGGACGCCATCCCAGAGGCGCTCTGCTCTCCTGCCTGCATTGCAACACAGGTCTCAAACTTGGCGTTTCCCTGCTGGCCCCCAAAGTGGGAGTTGAGCTGGTCTGTTGGGCAGGGAGAAGTGCTCAGGGCACAAGGGAGCACTGCGGCTCCTCTGCTGATGCCTCACAACATCATGTTTGAAGGAAGGGAGTTTCTCAGTGACACGGAGTGCCGGTGATGTGTGTGCCATGCCCCGCTGTGAACCTGAAATTCATCCTGGAGTAAAGAACTAATTTCAACTACAGAATGGTTTGAACGGTTTCCAGAAATTTTTCCTTGGGTGAAAATGATTGCTGCCCATTAAGGAGGTGGTTGTGTTCTGGTGAAGATGGTCCAGGGGAAGAGGCAGGGCTGTGAAGGAAACCACCTTGACTAAATTGTCCTAATTTTATGCTTTATAATGTCCAGCTTTAAGTTGGTGTTTTCAGGCTTCATAGAAGTCTCTCTCCTCTAAGTAGCTTTCCTTTAAGTAACTGACATGGATTTTTCAATCTTAATTCTAGGTTTTTTTGGGTGTGGGTTTTCTTTTTTTTTCCCCCTGAGAGTATAAAATATTGAGTAGCTAAACCAGAAGAAATTATAAGCCTCAAATTTGCATTAAAATTCTTGCAGCTGACTCTGGTGACAAGAACTGTCAAAACATTAAGCTGTTGTTGTGATTGTAGATAATAGTACCCCCAAAAAATGGAAGTTAAATCCAAACAAATCCAAACACTTTCGGTAAACTATGGAAGATGAAAGCTTTGTGCTGCTCATTCTATCACCGCGAGTCACCCTGTAATGGTGGGAGAAAAACAAACTGGTTTATAAGGAGGGGAAAGAAGAAACTCTACCTGCAGTATGATATCGTTGGGTGTCTCTGTTGTGGTTGTGGCTCTAAGTCCCAGCAGAGATCTGTGTATTGATGTGGTTCCTCTCTCCCAAAACTTATGTTAGAAGGGGAGCAGCAAAGTGGCTGGAGAGATGACGTCTGGACCTGGGGATGCGCTGCCCATCCCTGGGCATGGTGATTGCTGGGCTCCTGTCACACCGTGGGGAAGCAGCTACTCATTATAAGACACCAATGGTCTTACTGTACCTTCTAGCTTGGACAAAATGCTGAGGGTACTGGCATGGGGCAATGGCTCAGGGCACAGAAAAACATGTCAGTGGTCCAGAAAGCAGCTCCTTGCTACAGGAGCACTCAGCAAAGAGTATTTTTGCCCCTTGCCATTGTTATTTGAGCATCCATCATGCTATAGCAAGCGCATTTTGGCACAATTGGAAGTGCTGTTCATCATCTGTAATGGGTAATAGCAGCCTCAGCCCTGGGCATCAGACATCTCCGCGGGGATGGGGAACATCACTGTGGGTGGGGATCAGGATCAGCCCTGGGGAGGGGAACCAGAGTCAGATACAGCCCAGAGCAGGACCACGTCTGGTGTTACAGCAGACACTCAGCAGTCCCCAAGGTAGAAAACAGCATTTTCAGTTGTGGCTGGGTGGCTTAGTGGAAGTTAAATGAGGAGTGAGGCTAAAAATACCAGTGTTAATACAGTGATCCTGGGTGTTCTGCTCTTGCCCAGGCAGAGGAAGCATTGCCATAGAAGGGGCTGCAGGGTTGGGACTGTGTGTTTGATGAATGAAAACAGCTAGAAAAGGCATTTGTCCTCTAAAGAATAGATGGGTGCAACCAGATTAGGAAGTGTGTTTCTTTTTCCACAAATTTATATTCAGCTCTTGGGAATGTGTAGGGATATTTGACTGCTGTACTGTGTGTCCCAAAAGCCTTCTCCTTTGCTCTTGACTGGGTAAAAACACCCTCCGCACTTCAGTGTTGTTAACTTTGCTTTCAGACGTCACTGAACTATTGAAATTTTCATTATAAATTCATTTTCACACAGACCTCAGGACATTCATGGACATGCCTTTGGAGTGAAAAACTTTATTTCCAGCCTTAGTTTGGGTTTATCTTGGGATGGGTCTGGAATTTGGGAGAGTGAGGATGTGTGTACAAAAGTGACTGAGTAGAAAATTTAATAAAAAGAAGTAGAACATGACTTGTGCAGAAAAATGGCTTAGTAGAAAAATATTTTGCAGAACCAGAATCTCCCTGCTATGTGCTGGTTACACAGAGCTTGAGCTCATCCCACAGTTAACTCCCTGAGGTCCATGGGAAAAGCTGTGAAAATGCCAGAGAAGATACTTTCTTACATACTTGCCTTTGTTTGTAGTGCAGTTCAAACTTACCTTTCTTTGGGGAGTCAAGGAGCAAAATTTGTGTGTGGTTGCTGAAGCCACACTACAGGAATTACCTTTGATTTGCTCGGTCTTAGGTTGATTCAGTTGGTCTCCCATCTCAGTGATCTTCACCGTGGACGTGGTATATTTTTCAAGCCATGAGTGTTCACTATTTTTTCCCATGGTTTGGCTGGAGCCAAGCACACACAGAAAGTCAACTGTACCATAATTAAGATCATTAGCTATACACAACCCAAAGATGTGAAATCTGTTTCCTGACTATGTCTGTTGATTTAGTATGACAGAGCACCTGCTAATGCAGTGGAAAACTGCTCAACATGGAGGTCTCTGCAAATGGAAAAAATTAAGTTTTATCCATCCATCAGCCTTTATCTTCATTTTGCCAGTATTGTTGTGACAGCAATTTTTTTTGATGAATGAGAACAGATTTGCTGTCACAGTATATGTTGTTCATTGTATTTTAGAAATTAAGTGTCCATATTAAATTATAGTTCAAACAGATGGAGGAAAAAGTTATTTGGCCTTTCTTTTTCTTTGATCTGCAGGATAGCCTCGTCCTGCAGACATTGCATTCTAATAGAAAATCCAGTCTGTTTAGGTATGAATGCCATTTGTATTCCAATGATAATCTTGAAATCCTAATCTTTAAACCTAGATTAAAGAAAATAACTGGACAATGAATAATTTAAACAATTTAAAACTATAAAAGATTGACATCTCATAAGATGCTGTATTGTCCAGATAAAAGGTTGAGGAGTCAGAACACCTTGACCACCTTCTAGAATTTGCCATTATCTCAGTGTGTCACATCAAGTCATTTAACCTCTCTTTTTTTCTCTTACATTGTTCCTAATTCATATTAAAATGATTTAGATCATAAAATTATTCCATGCCTTAATTAGAAGTTTAAAAATAGTCAATTCTCTAGGGTAAGTGATAACATGGTCAAAACTTTCAAAAATAGGTTCAGTTGCCACACATGTATTTTGGCAGCTAAAAGTGGTTTAGTTTTGCAGAAGTTTCTTGTTTACCTATTTCCACTACTGTCCTATCTCCTCAAAACCATGATGCTTTTTTTATTTGTTTGCTATAATCTCCAGGCAGGACGAGAAAAGCTCCTGAAGGGGTTTGAAGCCCCTCTTCAGAGAGGCAAAGGCAGGGTCCCCAGGCACGTTGGAAAGGTTGAAACTACTTGTTTCCCAGCTGAAGGGAATGGGACACTTCAGCCATTGCAGACACCTTTAAAATCATAACTTTTAATCAATTACCACCTTTTACTTTCTTTTTCTTAAACCTGCATCAGAGTGTAAAAATAATTTTTGACAAGTATTTTCTGGAGGGGAGGAGAATAAAACTCCCCCAAATATTTTCACAGAGTAAACACCCTCCTTGGTATTACACAGAATAAAAAAATACCCCTGTTTCCTGGTGTCCTTCACAGAAACTGTGGTTTTCCATGCATAAAATTTTAGATAAAACCTCATAATTCGAAAGTCAAGGCTGACCAAGAGGTTTCTGAATCTCTTTCTGGCTCGGTGCGATGACCATGGAGATACTGGCATATGGATTGCAAATGGCAGATCTTGGGAACATCATGTCATTATAGATACCATGTGGTACCTCCTAGGAGAGGTGGGGTGTTAATCCAGAGCCCTGTCTGAGCTGCAGACATGTAGCATTCTGGTTGCCCAGCATCTCCTATATCCTTTTTTTTTTTTCCTTTTTACTACATAACACTGCTTAATGATGCTTAATGGAAGCCATTTTCACAAAAAGTCCTGTCACTTTGATGGTGTAAAATGCAACATTTTCCAAAACCAAACATCTTTATTGAACTTTGTACTCAATTAATTTTTAACCCTCAATAAAGAATCATAATAAATTCTTAGAGATAAATTGCTTCCTTCATCAGTGTCTTGATTTTAAAGGCCACATTAATTCTTTTGGGGAAAAAGTCTTTAGCAAGCCTGTCAGGTTGGTAGCTCTTGGGAACTTTTTTGAGGAGACAGAGAATTTGCTGTAGGATACGTTGCTATTAGCAAGAAAATTAGCAGCCTCATCTTTCTGACTTTCTCTCTGGTATTTATCTATTCATGGGTGAGTCAAGAGGGGTTTAGTGGGGGCTGGACTGGATCGTTCAGGGTGGATGAATTCAGTTGCGTGTTTGAAACGGTAATTGCTTGCCCACCTGTCCACTATTATTTCTGACTCCAGCAGACCCCAGGAGTATCTTTGCTGCCTTTTCCTTGTTGATGCTGCCTGCTACCATTTCTTTCTTCTTGTCCTATACCATGTTCCTCTCAGTCTTTTTAACTCTTTGACCCCTATCTGCATCTGTTCCCTCTCTTCTCTTTCCTTCCAACACTTCACTTATCTTTCTTTTGTCCGTTGCCTTGTTGCTTTTCCTCTCCCCTTGCTCTGTGAACACAGGCTCTGTGCAGCAGGAGCATAGGTAGTGCTCAGGATGGTGCAGACCGCCTCGCATCTCCCTCCGGCCTTCCTGGCAGATCCCCCCAGTGCTCCCCTCCGTTGCCCAGGGGCTCTTCCCAGCACCGGCAATTTCGTGCCGTGGCCTCATATAAAACGCGGTGTAGAAAAGCACCCTGTCAGGTCCAGGGGTGACACGTGAGCGAACGCTGTAGCTGAGGTTCAGCTCATTTCATGCTTTAACGAGGAAGGTTGTTGAGGAGATAGGGCATTGGTTTTTATGAGTATCTCGGAGCTCCCAAAGAAATGTCATTTAAATTCACAGAGGCTGTTCCCAACCATTGAACCCCACGGCCGTCCTGGTAAGCGGAGAAAGAAATCCAGCAAAATGGTGAAGCCAGCTGAAATAGAGGTGTTGCCCAAAGCTGGCTTTACTGCACAGAGGAACATAAAAGGATTTCCTTTATTTTGTTATTGGAGAACAGCATTGAAATCCAGATTGTGATGGGAGCCTTCTGTGTTTTTATAGTATCGTAAACACTGGGAGAGCTGTGTGATCAGTAAACGAGCGGTATGAATATGCTGCTTTTAACAGCATTTAACTGAAGGCAAAAAGCTTGTTGAAGACACAGCTGGAGTGAAGTGCAGTGTTGAAAGCTGAAGCAGATGGGACTTAAGGGGTTCATGAAATATAGCTGGGAGCAGTTCTATGAGTTTCTGAGCACCCCGGTCTGCAACTGAAGTTGATAAGCACCGAGAGGTCTTAGGGCTTTCCAGTAAAAGGATTTTATTGCATTTCTAGTCTGGCTGTCCCAAGCATGAGGATCAGGGCAAAAACCCCATTTGGTGAATCAAATGACTAGGACTGTTGGTAAGAGGATAGCAAAGAACAGGTCTTTAAAGACCCTTTGGGTGGCTTGATTTCTTTGTTGCACAGGCCATTGGGACCAATGGTATGGACTCTAAATTGGAGCCTGTTATGCTCTGACGTGCCGTGGAAGATTATACATAAAGCAGAACACGGTGAATCATTCCTGAACTGAGAGTGGTGTAAATGTGGCCAGAGTCTGGACCACTCTCCAAACTGAGGTTCTTGGTTCAGAGGGTGACTACCACATGTAGACAGGCTGTCAAATATCCACTGTAACAGTTCTCAAAAGTATCTCTTAATCCATTCCTAAACTTCCCATCACCATTCCCCTATCACTGCTGGCTACAAAAGTGTTTCTGGGTAAACAGGCGCTTCGTTTCCAAAGCAGCAGCCTCTTCCTTTTGCTTATCCACTTATCCACTGGCTCAATGATTCATTCACTCGTTTCGCAACTTGGGAACCGTTGGTGAGGTCACAGCCGCTTGGTTGTGTCATTGAGGTGCATGACTTAAAAAGGAAGAGCCTAGCCAGGAAAGGAAGCACTTCTGTTTGTCCGCAAACATCTAGATAAGCAATAGTTGTGGGGAATGAAAGTCAGAGAAAGTTGGGGGCAGCGAAATGAGGCTGTGATCAAATATTAACATTTTAAGAGTGGGCTGGAGTGTGGTTGGGTTTGCTCAGCCTGCTCCTGAGCTCTTTTCACAGAGAGCTATGTAGAAGATCAGAATAATCCACTGACAGGGGGAAAAAATGAAGGAAAATGTCCTGCCTCTCTTTATTTCGTATAAACAAAAGATGATACTTCAGCTGCTGGCTCCTTCAGTTGCCATCTTATTAGACAAGTCCTTGGCTCTGATGTCTCTTGGACAAAACAGGAGGAGGTTTTGACAAACTGGGGCAAAGATTTGCTCTTCCTCATCAGGCCAATGCTTAGTCTTCCCCAGTACCTTGCTGCTAAACCAGTAATGAGCACTGGGACAGGAGCAACCCCAGTGTGCCAAAGCAAAGGTCCGTCCAGACCAGCTGTGTCTGAATGATGCTCAAATGCTCAGAAAACAGTGAGAACAGAAAAAAAGTGTGTACAGCACTGACTGTAACATTTTCCTGGCCTCTCCCCAGTAACGTCCAGATGCTTTGTAGGAAGCGATGAGAGTGCAAGAAATAATACACTGTTATGGAATAACCTAATGAAGGAGAGGCACTGCCCACTCTTGGCAATTAGTGACTGGCTGCTGTGTTGAAGTTTTTTTATTTGTGTAATCCTCTCTGGGGTAACCGCAGGGAGGCTGCTATTAAGGGCAACGTTTGGACTTGTGATTTAACCCGATTCTCTGGCTTGAGCGGTTACACACAGCAGTTTGTGTTGTGGAATAACTCTGTATACATAGAGAAATTCTGACGCTGCTTCCCCGGCTGAGTCAGGGTTGAGCCAGCGGTGAGGAGATGCTCCGGGCTGCCAGGGAGGACCAAAGTGGAGGCCCTGACCTCTTGTGGTCACTGAGGAGCCGAGAGCACTCTTGGCACCCATGCGTCATTTAGTCCTAGGGACTTTGTGCTGTTCTATGAGTTAAACCTCAGAAAGCCTCAGGATAAGGAAAAGTACCTCATCCATCAAATCAGCAGCCAGACAACAGTCCATGCCCCTGTGTGTGGAAATGGTACTTTCTGATTTTCAGGCTTTGCTCATACCTCTGCTGGACTGTGGTTCTGTATTAAAAAAGTGTTGCATTTGGTAAGCCTTTAAGGTTTTACATGAATGTGAATGTCTGCATATGTTTGTAAAGGCAAAGACAGATGCTCATAATGCCGTTGCTGTGATTAACAAAACCAGCTGTCAAAAGACACCAGAAGAACTACATATAATGGCTATGTTTCCATTAACAGCTGTCAAAGAAAAGGCTCCACTTAAAATCAGTGTTTTTCCTTTCTTCTTTCAGGGGTGCATTCTCTGAAGTTGTTTTGGCTGAAGAGAGAGCGAGTGGGAAACTCTTTGCAGTGAAGTGCATTCCCAAGAAGGCACTGAAGGGAAAGGAAAGCAGCATAGAGAATGAAATTGCAGTCCTGAGAAAGTAAGTATCAGTCCTTCATTTCTGCTTCTTTGTTTTTATTAGACTTGTACATTTAAGGAGCAGGAACAGTGATTGACAAGTGTGACTGACAGGTTGTTCAGCCCACCACAGGCAGACGAGATTACCCGAGTTTAAATGGCGCTGAAAATGTTTTGAGAAATATTCTGGTTTTCTTTTGTATTAATACAACCAAATGACTGCAAAGTGGGAAAGGAGTGGAGCTAGGCTAGAGTAAAATCTGTGATGCCTTAAAAAGATCTTATCCACTAATAACATCAGCAGTTGGGTCACTGGCTTTGAGGAGAGCAAGAGCCGAGTTATAGAATCACAGAATCACAGAATCACTAG
>NW_010515456.1:0-1602 GCF_000687285.1 Phaethon lepturus
GATATTCCATACCATATGACATCAAGCTCAGTATATTAAGCTGGGACGAAGAAGAAGGAAGGGGTGGAGGGACGTTTGGAGTTATGGCGTCTGTCTTCCCAAGAAACCATTACCCGTGATGGAGTCCTACTTCCCTGGAGATGGCTGAACCCCTGCCTGCCCATGGGAAGTAGTGAATGAATTCCTTGTTTTGCTCTGCTTGTGTGCGCGGCTTTTGCTTTCCCTATTAAACTGTCTTTTTCTCAAACCATGAATTATCTCACTTTTACCCTTCCAATTCTCTCCCCCATCCCACCGTAGCGGAGTGAGCGAGCAGCTGCGCGGTGCTCAGTTGCTGGCTGGGGCTTTGAGCCACCTTAATCTTGGGAGCCTGATCTATCTGCTTGTTGTTTTGATTTTCTTCAGTGGCCCGACTCCTGGGTAAGTGGGCATCTACGTGACGTAGTTCTACAGCCAGGTTCTCTACCGAGATAGCAATATGTTGCCATAATGCAGCAGCCCAGATAGGTTTGCCTCTGCATTGCTAGTTGCTCTGCTTCCAGTGCTGGAGCCACCCCCATAGAGCATTTGCCATCATCCACGAGTCAGTACAGAGATAAAGTACTGGCCATTTTTCTAATTCAGCAATATCTAAAGCCACTTGGATGGCTTTCACCTCTGCAGACTGACTCAATTCACCTTGTCCTTCAGCAGGTTCTGCGACTCATCGTACAGGAATCCATACAGCAGCATTCCCTCTCCGATGTTTTCCTACAATACGCCTGGACCCGTCAGTGAACAGGGCATATTGCTTTTTATTTTCTGGTAATTTATTATACAGTTGGGCCTCTTCAGCATGTGTCACGTCTCCTCTGGCATTCTCCAAAAACCTACAACACGTAAGAAAGCTTATGTTTCTTTTCTCCTATTTGGTGGAGACATAGCTGTTATTTTGTTGATCACATCCATTGGGATCTGTCGACGTCCATCTTGCCATTTTATTCCTAAAAACTGGATCTCCTGTGCAGGCCCCTTGACCTTACTTTGTTTTATTACAAAACAGGCTTTCAGAAGGATTTGGGTTATTTTCTTCCCTTTCTCAAAAACAACTTCTGCTGTGTTGCACCACACGATGATGTCATCAATGTGTTGCAGGTGTATTGGAGCTTCACCCTGTTCTAGTGCAGTCTGTATCAGCCCATGGCAAATGGTAGAGCTGTGTTTCCACCCCCGGGGCAGTTGATTCCAGGTGTACTTGACATGCCTCCAAGCGAAAGCAAACTGTGGCCTGCATTCTGCCGCCAAAGAGATTGAGAAAAACATGTTAGCGATGTCAGTTGTGGCATATCGCTTGGCTGCCTTTGACACCAGTTCATATTGAAGTTCTAGCATGTCTGGCACAGCAGCACTCATTGGTGGCGTGACTTCGTCCGGGCCACAGTAGTCTACTGTTAGCCTCCACTCACCATTAGACTTTCACACTGGCCATATGGGGCTGTTAAAGTGTGAGCAAGTATTGCTGATCCCTCCTTGGCTCTCCAGTTGCCAAATCAGCTTATGGATGGGGATCAGGGAACCTCAGTCGGTGCAACATTGCCGCTGGTGCACTGTTGTGGTAGCCTT
>NW_010515456.1:1825-7869 GCF_000687285.1 Phaethon lepturus
TTTGGGCCTCCAATAGAGTCAACTGTTGGGATCCCCCTGTCACTCCAGAAATACAGATGGGTTCTGTCCCTTTATAGCTTGATGGCATGAGGGTACACTGTGCACCGGTGTCCACTAGAGCCTTACACTCTTGTGGGTGTGATGTGCCAGGCCATCGAATCCACACAGTCCAATAAAATCAGTTGTCCCTCTCCTCCACCTGGCTGGAGGCAGGGACCCTTTAGTCTTGGTCATAGTATTCATTACTCACTTGTTGTTAAGAAGTCCCTCTAGTAAATCGGAAGTCAGACCTGCCCTTCTACCCTGTCTGGGAAACTGCTCACTGGATACTGGGGCAGCAATTTTCCTGGAAGAACTCCCTTTTGTGATTGTTTGTCCTTGCAACTCATGTACCTGTGCCTCTAAGGTCGAATTAGATTTTCCATCCCACTTCCTCATGTCCTCTCCGTGGTCACATAGATAAAACCACAGGGTGGCCCAAGGTGTGTACCAAATATATCCTCTCTCGAGCAAAGGAACGCTTACTCCTCACAGCTGTGATACTGGTCCGTACAGGTGGGGAGCAGAACATATCATCTTTCTTTGAATCACTGAAACTCCCGGGACAGTTTCTGGGTCATCATGTCTGTCAGTTTCTCCACAGCCGAGATGCAGACCCATAGGGAGGAGGAGAGATTTTCTTTGTGTTGCCAGAGCTGGCCAGCCAATTTATTCACCATTGGTACATCTCCATCTTTCCAGGTCATTACTGCTAATGAGTTGGCATACGATGATTGTGCTCTCGATACAAACTTCCGCCACATGGATCGTGTCCACTGGACTTCATCTAGATCTGTGTTCTCCAGGTCATTATAAATCACCTCCACCACAGCTAATTCCCTCAGGTACTGGATACGTCTCTCCATGGTGGTCCACTTGCCTGGGTGACACATAACATCTTCCTTGAAGGCTACCTTTCCTTCACGCCAGAAAGGAGTCGCCTCCAGAGGCTGAGGGCTTGTGTCTTTTTTGCAATTGCCTTGTCAGTGCCCCCTTCCCTAGACAGGGACCCCTTCCTTACCCTTTAATTCCAGGCTACTGGCCCCGTTACCCCAGCATCAGAGCAGCCAGGTGAGAACGTGCTTGCCTGTATGACGACTAAAGTCTTTTCGCATATCTTGCAGCTCACCCAGGGACAGGGATCGGGTGCTTATCTCTGGTTCTGCCTCTTCCTTGTCTGGTTCTCATTCTTCATAATCCTTTGCTAAACGAGCTGACTTTCATGTCCATTTCTTCTTGTGTATAGGGGCAACTGATATGGGCACAGGTTGGTTCTCTGGTTCATCTGCAGTGTTTATCACCAGGGTTTGAGTAGCCGCAGTGCCTGTTGACAGTGTGTGAGTGGCTGTAGTGCCTGTTGCGGGGGTTGGTCTAGCTGCCGTGCCCATTGCAGGGGTTGGAGTAACCGCAGTGCCCATTGCCAGGGGTTGAGTAACCGCAGTGCCTGTCGCTGGTGTTTGAGTAGTGGCAGTGCGCCCGCATCCACACTGAGTACTGGTAGCAGATGGGGTGATATTTTTAAATAGCTTTTTAATCCTGGGCAAGACCTGAAACACATTCAGGAGACCTAGCAATAGGAGCGTTCTGGTTTGATCATCCCAAGGATATTCAGAATTCTCAAGAGCTGTTGTAACTAGCCTGCAGGAGAAGGTGAAGGAACGTGTCTCCCTCATAGATTGGCTCTCCAAGGAGAAAAGGTAAAAAGAGTAATTATTAATAGTTTCCAAGAGATAGCTCCCGAAGTACAGAAATGACGGCAATGCTGAATACAAATACCAGATTAGTGTCATGACTAGCCATTTTATCATATCATAAGCTGCTATTACAAAGTACAGCACAATGATAACCTTGACCCAGTTCCCAGAGATGATAAACAGCACAACAGGGAATACATATACAGCAAGTAAGGTGTCACAGAACACAACCGTGAGAACAAGCACAACTTTGAGAGAAAATGAATAAACATTTGACCAGCGACTATCAAACTAATATAATGAATGCTTATAACAAATTTGTTCTAACACCCTCTAGTCAGATTTGTCATTATATCAACCCGTCGTGCCCCATGATGGGCGCCAAGAAGGACTCTTGTGGTTTAACCCAGCAGGTAGCTAAAACAACCACACAACTCTTCGCTCAGCCTCCCCCCCGCTCCAGTGAGATGGGGGGGAGAATCAGAAAAAAAGGTTAGAACTCATGGGTCGAGATAAAGACAGTTTAATTGTACAGGGAAAAAAAAAATAATGATAAAAGAATATACAAAACAAGTGATGCACAGCACTGTTGCTCACCACCTGCTGACCGATGCCCAGTTAGTTCCTAAGCCGTGGCACCTCCCCGGCGGCCAACTCTCCCAGTTTATATACTGAGCATGACAGTGTATGGTATGGAATATCCCTTTGGCCAGTTTGGGTCAGCTGTCCTGGCTGTGTCCCCTCCCAGCTTCCTGTGCACCCCCTGCATTCTCGCTGGCAGGCCAGAGCATGAGAAGCTGGGCAGTCTTTGACTGCTTAGCAACAACTGAAATCATCCCTATGTTATCAACATAATAAACTCATAATAAATCCAAAACACAGCACTATACCAGCTGTCAGGAAGAAAATTAACTCTATCCCAGCTGAAACCAGGACAGCCCTAAAGAGGCATAAACTGATGAGAAATCGCATGAATAAAAATGTAGGCAAAATGCTGACTATTGTAGAACATGAGCAGTTCTTACTGAGGCTTAAAAGTAGTGGGTGATCAAAATTGTACATACAGGTGCGTTTTTACTCCAAGAATTGCTAAAACATTAAAATTACATATAAGATGATTTTACTTAATTTAATTATATGTTGGTAGCAAGAATTCACTGCTCCACTTCAGAAAACAAAATCATAATTAAAGGAATAAAAACTAACATGTTTTTCCTTTGCTAATTTTTCTTTAAATAAAATGAAGTACTAAAATCCTGGACTGTTATAAAATCTTGACTTTCCTGAATGAGAACAGAAGAGGACATTTAAAGACTGAACTATGTAAAAGTGCAATGATTTTGAGGAGATTCACAATGACAATAACAGAAAGGTTTGCCTGTCTTGAGGCAATGAAAGATTTTTTTTTTAATAGATTATTATGTCAGTCCTTTAGAGAATATGTAACCCTTAGGAGGTATGTAACAATCAAATGACAGCTAGTATGAACCTGGGATAGATCCAGGGAAGACAGAGGTCCTTCATGGAGGAGTTAGAGAGAAATTATCTACTTAGCCTGAAAACACCATTTAGCTGGCACCTTACCTTGGAAACACCCAAATGCCACAGGGTGCCATGGGCTGTGCCTTTGAGGGGCTAGCTCTGCACACCATGCATTTGTTTTGACGGGACTGACGTGCTCAGCCCCCTCAGCCAGACTGCACTGTAGTCCATGCACGTGCCTCTGTGTCTTGGAGTGGGGTTTTTTTAGCACTGCTAAGAACCAGCTCCCTTCCCGAGGGGAGCCAGTCCCTTAGCATTAGCTCCATACAAGACAGCCATGGGACAGCCCTGCAGTGAGTCCCAGGAGCCAGAATGAATGATCAGCAGGTAGGACACTCCCGGAAACAAAAGAAAGAGCCACAGTTCGAAGTCCCTTCCATGAGGCGTCCCCTCACCCAGGGGGATTTCCTGACCAAGCATGTTTGTTTTGGGCCCCTCGCTACAAGGACATTGAGGTACTCGAGCGTGTCCAGAGAAGGGCAACGAAGCTGGTGAGGAGTCTGGAGCACAAGTCTTATGAGGAGCGGCTGAGGGAACTGGGGTTGTTCAGTCTGGAGAAGAGGAGGCTGAGGGGAGACCTTATTGCTCTCTACAGCTACCTGAAAGGGGGGTGTGGCAACAAGGGCGCTGGTCTCTTCTCCCAAGTAACTAGCAATAGAACGAGAGGAAATGGCCTCAAGTTGCGCCAGGGGAGGTTTAGACTAGATATTAGGAAAAATTTCTTTACTGAGAGAGTGGTCAAGCATTGGAACAGACTGCCCAGGGAGGTGGTGGAGTGACCATCACTGGAAGTGTTCAAAAAACGTGTAGACATGGCACTTGGGCACATGTTTTAGTAGGCATGGTGGTGTTGGGTTAACAGTTGGACTTGATGATCTTAAAGGTCTTTTCCAACCTTAAAGATTCTGTGATTCTATGTCTCACCTCACTGGCGAGGCCGCCCCACCACTGCGGAGAGTCCCTGTTCAGTAACTGGATTTCAGGGGCTGGCAATAACATGAAAGGGATTTAACTTCACAAAGGCCTTTTCCTGGTCTTTGCTCCAAGGTCTGTTATTAATTGAACTGTCATTAGATGAAATGCTCATGTAATGATTGGAGCGGGGCCTAACACACAAACGGCACTGCTGTCTGCTCCCGCTGCCTGCCTTGGTGGTCCCTCCCTGGCCTCCTGCATCTGTGTGTCTTCATGGATTCATCCACCGAAATACCCCTCTGCCCAGGCCAGCCACCTCCTCAAAATGGGAAATAAAGACGTACCTGAAAGAGGCAGACATCTGGTCACAGCACCCATCGACAGCCCCAGCCAGGCCCCAGGGCCTTCCAGGGAGCCCTGTCAGGAGTGAGAGGAGCTGGACTGCAGACAAACTGTAACGGGACTAACCTCTACCCTGTGAGCAGGACCCAAGACAGGCACACTAAAAACATAGCCCAGGCAGGGACTGACAGACTGGTCTGGGTGGAAACGGGGTCCTGGGCATGGGCAGGGTGTGGAGAGGCTGGAGTGCTGGGCAGGGCCTGCTGGTGCCCTCTGGGCCTGGCACACACACAGGAACCAGGCGGGACATGATGAGCCTCCTGGGGAGGGAAGAGGAGAGCACCGCCTGTATACCGCTTCATACTTAGTTTGTCTTCTGCTTTCTGACCTGTGAAGAAATGCTCATTTTCAGATTTGTACTCAGAGGTGCTGGAGTTACTAAGAGTGCCATGAACACCTCAGGGCTGGGCTTGGCACCTTCCCCTGCCACCAGCCAGGGCTTCTGCTTCCCACCACAGGGCTGAAAAATGTTTTTGGTACAGGAAAAACATGGCTTGATACCTACTGGATAAGACTTGCTCTGAAAGGAAAATTTGAAATATGAGATTAAATGAAAAATTGGATTTCCAATGCTGTTTCAAGAACAGTTACTGAACAAAGTACACAAATGGGACTTAGAGTATTTTCAGTCACTCCTTAACGAGTGCTTTGACCGCACAGCCACAGATTCATGCTCCCTTTCAGTTTTTCTCTTTGGTCCAATTAATCTTTAATTATGCTATGACAAATGTAAGACCTATGACAGAGGGGGTGGGGACACGCTGGGGTTAGGGAGTGAGGGATGGGGCTGGAGCCCCACTGTGGTGAAAGAGCAAGTCTCACCTCAGTGCCGTCTCAACAAGAGGACTTTATCCCATTCTGGATGTTGAGAGGATGTCATTTCACAATTTCTCATTCATCAACCAATTTAGGTCAGGTTTAATCCCTGGGACAGATAGATCTCTACATCTGTTCTAACTCTAAATGTAGTAAGCGCAGTTTAGTTAGGATGTTGGTATCAATAACTCTTGCCTTGAAAATGAGCTTGCAATATCTGGTTATGTACTTTTCGTACTGTATTAGAGAGACAAAGGCAGATTTGCTGTACCTTCTTTAAGGAAATCAATTTATTCTGAAGTGTCTGTACAAGCATAGCTACTGAAACAATGAAAAAATTCACAAACAATGCCAAGTAGGTACAAAAATAAAAGCGTTGGCTTCATTCTTGGACCTGGGACAGAAGGGAACCTGTTAAAAGGACAAAGCTCTGAAAAGTGTCAGGACAAGCCAAGTGTACTGGGTTTGCATGGCAAGGTTTCGGTAGCGGGGGAGGGGGGCTGCCGGGGTGGCTTCTGAGAGGAGTTGCTAGAAGCTTGCCCTACATCTGATAGAGCCAATGCAAACCGGCTTGAAGACGGACCCACCACTGGCCAAGGACAAGCCAACCAGCAATGGTGGTAATGCCTCTGGGAT
>NW_010515456.1:8701-13898 GCF_000687285.1 Phaethon lepturus
CCCTGTAGCCCATGGAGCTCCATGGTGGAGCAGATATCCACCTGCAGCCTGTGGAGGACCCCACGCCGGAGCAGGTGGATGCCCGAAGGAGGCTGTGACCCCATAGGAAGCCCACGCTGGAACAAGCTCCTGGCAGGACCTGTGGCCCTGTGGGGGTCCCACGCTGTAACAGTCTGTTCCTGAAGGACTGCACTCCGTGGGAGGGACCTCACGCTGGAGTAGGGGAAGAGTGTGAGGAGTCCTCCCCCTGAGGAGGAAGGAGTAACAGAAACAACGTATGATGAACTGACCACAACCCCCATTCCCTGTCCACCTGTGCCGCTCAGGGGGGAGGAGGTAATAAAAACGTGAGCAAGGTTGAGCCCGGGAAGAAGGGAGGAGTCGGGGGAAGGTGTTTTAAGATTTGGTTTTATTTCTCATTATCCTACTCTGATTTTGATTGGCAATAATTTAAACTAATTTCCCCAAGTCAAGTCTGTTTTGCCTGTGACAGTAATTGGTGAATGATCTCTCACTGTCCTTATCTCGACCCGCAAGCTTCTCATTATACTTTCTCTCTCCTGTCCAGCTGAGAAGGGGAGTGATAGAGCTGCTTTGGTGGGTACCTGGCATCCAGCCAGGGTCAACCCACCACAAAGCCTGAGGGATAGGGAATAGAAATGACAATCCTTTGTTGAGGGGGGCAAGTGTGAGCCCTGACAAGATATAAATGATGACAGATTACATGCATAAAAACATAGGCAAACTGCTGACTGTAGTACTGAATAGGCTGTTCTAAATTCAGCATAATGATTGGTGAACAGATCATATGCAGGAGTACATGAATTCCTTGCTCCAAGAAAATAAACACTTGAGACGAAATCTAGAACAGCATTTGAATTATAAACAGGGAAAAAACATAGTGCAAGCAAAGACAAGAAAAAAAGAACATGAGTCTTACTCTGGGGTATAACTTTCTCAAGTCACAACTTTTCTCACCATGAAGGGAAAAGGGGAAAACATAGAATGCATGGAGGTTTAGGTAGGTGCAGCAAGGGAGGAAAACAGAGATAAGTAGGTGATGACTTTACACATACGGAAAGGCATGCAAAGAAACTGAGACACACACAACAACCACTGTTTCCCAAAAGTGGTTTCACAGAATCACACAGAATCACAGAATCGCTAGGTTGGAAAGGACCTTCAAGATCATCAAGTCCAACCATTAATCCAGCACCACCATGTCCCCTAAACCATGTCCCGAAGTGCCACATCCACACGTTTTTTGAACACTTCCAGAGATGGCGACTCTACCACCTCCCTGGGCAGCCTGTTCCAATGTCTGACCACTCTCCAAGTGAAGAAATTTTTCCTAATATCCAATCTAAACCTCCCCTGGCACAACTTGAGGCCTAGGTTTCTCACTGGTTTCACTAGATGTTGTCTGCAACATGAAGCATCTAGCACTTAAAGATATTTAAGGTGCTGTGCCAAATTACCTTTAAGGATCTGACCCGAAGTTTCGTGATTTTTTTTTTCCCCTCTAAAAGAAATGAAAGCTCTCAAAAGCTCCTGTGCTGAAATTTTTCACGGTGTATTTATCACCATCACTAGAACTCTGGAATTATCAAATACAACTAGATAACTAAGGCTTTGCTTTGGTAATTATCAGATTACAGGGATGTCCTCAGCAGCATTTAGGCAGATATGCCAGCATTAACCATAGCATTCAAGTGTTTGAAGAAATGCATTTTAATGTTCACAAGGAAGACCCAAAGCATCGTTTCTAAGGCCATCTCCTCATTTTGTGTTCATTGCTACAAAAAGAGGCATTTGCTGACATTCAGTGTTCAGTATCCTCTCAGATTTTCTGTGTGAAACAGACCCAACACAGTCACAATCCAACTTACTGTTGTAATGGGCACGAGAGATAGATAACGCTTAAAAATGCTTAGGTGATGTAAGCATTATCAGAAATAACAGCAAAAAGATCACACAAACCCCGGAGCCTTCTCTCCTCCAGGCTGAACAACCCCAACTCTCTCAGCCTGTCCTCATAGGAGAGGTGTTCCAGTCCTCTGATCATTTTTGTGGCCCTCCTTTGGATACGCTCCAACAGATCCATGTCATTCCTGTGCCAAGGGCTCCAGAATTGGACGCAGGACTCCAGGTGGGGTCTCGCCAGAGCAGAGTAGAGGGGCAGAGTCACCTCCCTTGACCTGCTGGCCATGCTTCTTTTGATGCAGCCCAGGATACAGTTGGCCTTCTGGGCTGTGAGCGCATGTTGCCGGCTCATGTCCGGCTTTTCACCCACCAGTACCCCCAAGTCCTTCTCGGCAGGGCTGCTCTCAATCCCTTCATCCCCCAGCCTGTATTGATGCTGAGGGTTGCACCGACACAGGTACAGGACTCTGCACTTGACCTTGTTGAACCTCATGAGGTTCACACGGGTCCATTCCTCGAGCTTGTCCAAGTCCCTCTGGATGTCATCCCATCCCTCAGGTGTGTCAACCACACCACTCAGCTTGGTGTCGTCTGCAAACTTGCTGAGGGTGCACTCGATTCCACTGTCTATGTCATTGATGAAGATATTAAAGAGTACTGGTCCCAATATGGACCCCTGAGGGATATCACTCGTCACCGATCTCCATCTGGACATTGAGCCATTGACCACTACCCTCTGGATGGGACCAACCCAACCAATTCCTCATCCACCGAACAGTCCACCCATCATCACTGTGGTAAACCCTGAAACTGAAATTTCTCTTTAACAGAAATCGTATGGTACAAGAAACATGGGTATATTCCTGTAGCATGCAGATTTCATGGTACGTTTGTTTGCGCTGTCTTAGATGGCGTGGTTCTGCCAACACATATACGGTTTCTTAAGTTTTAGGAGAGTGAATATTCACATTCACTCAGAGTCACTACTGTTTGATACTCCTAATGCATACAGGCTGAGGTCTCTGCCTCTGTGCTGATGAGGATAGGGACATATTTTACCTGTGTTCTGTGAAATTATGAAGTGATCAAATGCCAGCATAGTTCCTCCCACTTTAGTTCTTCAGTTTTGGCTATGATGACTCTGCAGTCAGTAAAAGTGCCAAAGATTTTATCGCAAGTTTTGCAATCATTTTTCTTCTGTCTTTTTTTTCTTCTCCCTTCCATACAGCTCCCACTTCTGGAGTCCTGTGATTTCAGAAAACTTAGCTTTCATTTAAGAGAGAAAATTTTCTACACCATATGTATATAAAAAGGAGTTGGAAAATGTAGTTTTACTACATATTAAACAATAAAAAGCAAAAGACTAATAAAAACTGTTTAAAAATGCAGGATTTTGAAATTAAAAATAACAGATTAGTTTTAGTTACATAGCTTTCTCCACTTTTTTCCTGAAGCCCTCTTTTCTCTTTCTAAAATAATACATAAAGACTAAAGGAAAAAAATGTTGAAAGTGAAAGGATGCTGTTAGAGGTATAGTTTCTAAAGTTTACTGAAGTTGACTAATAAATACATGGAGTGGTGTTTGTTTAACTTAAATGACTTCCCTCTGCCAGGGATATAATCAATAAAGCATTACTTGTTACTTATTAAATAAACTAACTAACTAACTAAAATAGCTAAAATAACTTTGTTACTTATTTTACACTGTCTTATCTTCAGGTCTTATCTTCAGCATTACAAACATATTTCCAAATTAAGAAAAAAATCAGAGAAACTAGGTTTGTGTGAACTATCTGAAAAAACCAAACCAAACAAACAAAGAACACAGTGGAGGAAAAATGTAAAACAGGTCAGTTGAATTAGACAAAGTCAACACTGACACCACATCCAGAAAAAAAACCTAGAAAAGCATTATCTTGTGTAGCACATGCATTACTTCCCCCAGAGCAGGAGCATCTACACTGGCACATCTTTTTGATATTGGTCCACAGATTAGTAACACATATTATCTCCTGGCCTTGCAAAATTATCTCCTGGCCATACTTGCAAGACTTATTTCTGAAGTAATTCTAGATTGTTTCTCCTATTTCCCACTGTTTATTTTCATGCTTTTCTAATTAAAAATTTTGCATCCATAAATAAATGTTACCTCCTCATTAAAGTTCCTCGAACATTAGAAAAATCTAGCTAGAGTCTAAGGTCTTGATGATTCAGCTTCAGATACTGAAAGCAAATAAGCACCATCCCTGGAACATATGTGAACTGCCACCTCAAGAGGTTCTCAGTCTCTTTTGACTGTTTCTTCCTTTTCCCTGTTCTTCTTACATGTGCATTAGTTACCCTTTCACAATTTGAGTGTATTTTATAAAAGTATACATTCATCCAAAGAAACTGCTGGATCAGGTATGTCCTTTGGTTATTTTACTGCTTTAGTTATTAACAGAAAGAAACAAATGCAAATGACTGGGCTTTGAGAACGTAAAAGTGGTTGTTAGACAAAAGGAGCTGCAAAAGTAAAAATTATCATCTGGATTTTTCTTCAGCCAATAATCAATGTGTCATAGAAATTTTCAGAGCTTCATTTACTTTCCTTCTGTCACGAAAACTTTTAGCCAAGATTTTCCAGATAAATAAACTAGCAATTTCCCTGTATCAGAGGTTTTATTAAACAGAAAAGTTTTCTTATAATCCAGAGTATGGTGCAACGTATGAATCCCTGTTCCAAAACAGCTGTCACATTTGCCAAGTAATTACCATGTGAGAACAAGTCAAAGTTTCTCTCTGGATGGGAAAGAAAAGAATTAGCTTAAGAGAGAAGAAGAAAATACATTGGATGTTAATAGATGGAGTGGATTAGTTTTAGTATGCAAAGTTTAAATAGAGATACTTTCCCTGAAATTCCTAATTACTCACCAGTCAACATTTCCGAATACAAGCACTTATAACAGCTGATTTTTTTTAATATCCCAAATATTCTGTTTTCTCATAGTTTGTTATCACTAAATAATAATAATTTCTGAAATCTCTCATTCCTACACTTTCAACGATCGAGCAAATCCAGCAGTAGTATTCGGGGAATAATCTAGCATTAGCATATTATTATGGTAAGACAAACTTTGAATCAATGAAACCCTGAAAGGTCTGTTTGGTTCTTTGCTAGAGCAGTTCCTCTAAATACTGCTTCCTGTTTGCCTTTCCTCCTTCTGTTGCTTTGTGGCTTCTGTACCTCAGACCATGAGTATATGTCGTGGTTTAACCCCAGCAGGCAACTAAG
>NW_010515457.1:0-8501 GCF_000687285.1 Phaethon lepturus
CACTTCAGCACCTGCCCCGGTGCCTGGGTGCGCCCGAGCTCTGTGTTCAGGCGGGTGGGCAGGTCTGATGCCTCTTGGCTGCCCGCAGCCCCGGGGACAGTCCCAAGTCGGGGCGTGCAGGGAAATGTCTTCGTCACCGCTTTTCTCGGTCGCAGCCCCGATGAGGAGAGCAGAAAGGATGTCGAGGCAAAACCCACAAGCGCGGGCAAAAAGAGGATCCTGCCACGCTGCGGAGCCGCGGCGAGGCCACATGCATACACAGCACTTCCGTCTCCCCACATAAAATAGCTATAGGGAGAGGCACGTCCCATTCCACGCTTCGGGAAGCACATAGGAAGGGATATAACCTGTCCAAGACGACCCTGAGACCCATTTGCCTGCACGCCCAAACTGTCACCCCCACAACACATTTGAGAAGAGACGCTAGTTCTCAATGTGCAACTGAAGAAGTGTGTGCAATACCTTTCTGTGAAGGTGACGGGGGATCCGAGCAACACGAGTGTGCTGGTGGGTTAGACGTGTTTGCAGATGTCATGACTTAAGGCTCTAGAAACAGATAATGTTAGATCAAGGTCAAGTATGTTGGATTACCACTTCTATGGTTTCCCAGTTCAAACAGTACCCATCTTCCAACAGGGTGAAACTTTGACTGACTTTATTAAAGCAATTGTTCAAAAGTAAATCCTGTTTCCTGGTTTTCTAAGCAGGCAGAAACAGAAACAATCAGAAATAATTGCCTAGTAATCTTTTGCCTACATGGTTATTTTCTCGTTCTCCAGAGTCTGAAATTGGCTGTGGAAGAGACTTGGAGTCTTTGAGGCTTTGCTTTGGGGATCGGGCTGTGTTTACAAGGTACTGAACAGGCTAATTCCTAAGCGTATCAACAAAACGAGTCCTGCACCAGGAGCAAAGAGGGATCCCTCCTGTGCATCACGCAAGAGGACAGAATGACCCAAGCATTCCATTTAATAGCATCAGATGGTCAGGAACTTGCCGACTTGCAAATTATTGCAGCAGGCACTTCCAGAACCCACTTGAGCATTTTGTTTCTTACTTTCCTAAAAAGACAGATCGTGGTAAGTGTTTTAGTAGTCCAGGAAAAAAGAACAAAAACAAACACAAACAAACAAACAAAAAAAGGCAAGACAACACAGGGTATCAATTAAGTAAAGGAGAAATAAGGAATTTCAGAAATAAGACACTTAGGCCTGTTATAGATGGAGTGATGCAATTCACTCGTAAGAGAGAAGTAGCGATATGTTTATTGAGATAAAACAGGGATTTAATAAAGTTTGACAGCAAGTGCGCCAGTGCTTTAACAAGATTCAATGACAGGGTGCACGTGATTATTTACTGCATAGAGGGCAGGGTAACTCAGCCAAAACTGCCAGGGAGAGCCTCCCGTTGAGTCACGAGGTTCAGAGGGGAGCCCCTTGCTTTCTAAACTCCTACTCAGAGGAGTCTAGGTGCAGCTGGATCCAGTCCTAGTCCCTGACTTGGTCAACAGTTTATGTCTAACAGATTATATGTGCACAATCAATTTAAGATATAATCTTAGCGAAGCTTACGAAGTTTAGCAGGCTGTCAGCCACTTACCGAGGATCTGTTACTGCAAGGAATCTCCCAATATTTAGGAATAAGGGATCTCTGCAGCAGGCATAACCGTGAGAGGTGTCCCTGCTCGAGGGGATGTCCTGCCGGGCAGCCCGCTGCCGTGCAGGTGAGCTCCAAGGGCTCTTGGGCGGCTCACTCATAGTCATACTTGCGTGCCGACCACAGGTTTCAGCTTCGTTGACCAGCGCTGTGCTTAGGAGGGCACATTGCTCAAATGAGCCCTTGGCTATTGTGTTGTCATCTGTCTCCCGAATCCACTTTGAGCTGGATGCAGCCACCACGACCAGACGAATCTGTTACGACCACCACAGGTGGTAATCGCTTGAGCAGGGTTACGGGAAATAAAGGTCAGGTTGGGAGGAGTACACCATCACAAGATCACAACCTAATGATGATCACAACCACAACCAGTGATCGAAGGGCTGGAGAACATGCCCTGTGAGGAAAGACTGAAGGAGTGAGTTAGGTTCCTTCTCCCTGGAGAAGAGAAGGCTGAGGGGGGACCTCATCACAGCATTACAGTAATCAAAGGGCGGATCCAAAGAAGACAGAGGCTCTCTCTTCACAAAGAGCCACATGGGGAAGACAAGGGTGACAGGTACAAGTTGTACCAGGAGAGGTTTCAACTCAGTATAAGAAAGCCATTTTTTACAGTGAGAACAATCATTCTCTGGAACAGCCTCCCCAGGGAGGTGATGGAGTCCCCATCACCGGTGGTTTTCAACATGCAGCTGGACACGGTGCCATAAAATCTCATCTAGGCTCCCTTTCCCAGAAAACGCTGGACAAGATGATCTTTCGAGGTCCCTTCAAACCTGGGCTCTCTATGATTCTACAATTCTATGAGTCAACCACTAAGGTTCATTTTTCTGCTGTCCTGTCTAAAAAAGGAAATCAGCAGGGGAGAGAACCAACACGACAAATGTCTGCCCACAGCACTGTGCCCCAGATAGGGAAATATCTTATTTGGAAGCAAGAAGATTACCAGTTTTGATGGTGAAATGACAGCAGAAGAGGTGCTGATCTGTTCTCTCTTTCTGAAGCCTGTAACGGCCAGATCAGGTACAGCCACTGAGCACGTTCCCGTGTAAAGGAGAGCTGCATGCAGCAGCGCAGGCTTGGTGGGCATCAGCTCTCGATCTCTCTCTCAGGCAGGCTACCGGGAATTAAGAAAAGGTATCTTCTTCTGACCACACTAGACACAAAACACAGACATCTGGGAAAAAACAAACAAACAAACAAACAAGCAAAAAACCCCAGTTTAAAACCAAACGACAGAAGATGTTTTCTGGTATTTTGGCAGAGAAAAGTTGAAGAGTGTCACACAAAAACTCCTCTGCTTAGTTTCTGCAGACTGACCGTGAGTGTGCAACTGGGAAGCTGAAGCCATTGTCTGTCACCCCAGTGCCCAGCTCAGCCTCTGTCTGTCTGTCTGTCTGTCTGCCCACGCTCACCTGCCTGTGGAAGCAGCCGGCGCTCCCACACGACGCGAGCGCGGCGCCCCTGCCTGTGGAAGCAGCCGGCGCTCCCAGCGTACGCGCGCGAGCTCGGAGCCTCCGCAAGGGTCAGGCAGGGGCTGCTGCTCTCCTCGTCTCTTTCCCCGACTCCTTCTAGGAGAAGGCAGTGGAGAGACCGGGGCTGTGCACAAACGGCATTGGGGAGGGGGGAGTGTTAATTAATTGAAAAACTTGAAGATTTTCTTTTTTAAAAAAAATTTGTTTATATATTTCATAGACATCAGATTTTAAGTTTTCTTGGGAAATTAACACGTTCTGAGGACACAGGTTCTGTGCCAAACATTTCTGCTTACATCAATGGTATTCCTTTCCTTTAAAAAAATGGGGGGAGAAAAGCTAACACAATATTAAGCAAATATCCCGGCATTGTAAGGATGGATGCTGCCGCTGAGCTTGCCTGTGACACACCGCGATGCTCAACCTTAGACTTTTACAAGGTCCGAAGTCCGCCGGCAGCTCGTAGTTGGGGTGGGGGTGTTTGCAGTGGCTGCTTCAAGAATTTTTCTAGACGAAACATTTATAAATACTTGAGGTTATCAGGGATGGTGACTTGCTATCCAAATGGTTGCTCACCTGTTTGTTTGCTTGATTAGAAAATACAACAGAATTAAGGGTATTGAATTATTTGCTGTTGTGTAATCTTCAAAAATAATTGTAACCTGACTGGCTGAATGTTACTACCCAAGATATCCTTCAATACAGATCCAAAGAGATTTCCATCCTACAAAAAGTTGTTACAGTTAGTCACTGCACTTCCCTGCACGATACAGCACTGTATGATGGCTTAAATGGGATATGCGCTTTCTTCTCCCCCAGCGATTCCTGCCGTAACTGCTCTACTACTGAATTATGCTGCGCAGAGGAAAAGTACCTGTGATACATAACACCGCTAATTTATTTTAAGGTTTCTGGTAACTGTGACATAGCCACAAGAGTCTAGTAAACAGTCAGAATAATCTTAAATGGTGTGTTTGCATACGTAGGATATAAAAAAGAGGAAAAAAATTTAAAAGCATTTACTGAACACAGACCTATACCATTTATTTCACATCTGTTCAACCAACCTCATCCTACTAAGAAGAACGATTAATGTTTAAGGGACATGAAAAATAAAATGGCCATAATAAATGGGCACTGCTAATAATTACCACTTAGGTTTGTGTTCTAGTAAATTAATGCACCACACAATGCTGAGTAGTAATATGTAGTCCTTGCTTCTGAATGCTGAGCAGCAGCTTTACGACACCCTGCCCACTGACACTGCATCTAATGAAGCAGCCAGCTCAGTGTCATCAGCGAGTCAAGGACAGAGCACTCTCTCCTAAGCATCTCTCCAGGAAAGTAGCAGATTTAGTGCCTCATAATGAAATATTCATATTTTTTCTAACCATTCCACCACATTCCTTTAGCAAGAGGGTTTATAGAAGTGCAGAAAATGTTCCTCCAAGTCAAGAGAGGTGGGGTTCCTTCCCAGAGCACTGAAAGGCAATTGCCAGTGGGGGCTGGGAGCAATACAGAAAGTGATTCTTAAAAGAGGACAATATAAAATTCAAATAATAACAAAAAAGTACAGGAGACATGAATCTTGGCAATGAGCCTTGATAACACATCCAGTATTTAAAAAACCTAACATCTCTTTACCTCACTTTTCCCATTTGCCAATAACTATAAAAATCACTGCCCATCCTCGGTAGGTGGTGGCATCTATGTTCTTAAGGTGAATGTCCCAAAAAGCCTTCTTATCATGATGAGGTTTACGGATGTATGCTTTTCTTTAGTGAGGCTTCCATAGCATCCTTGAGGTCAAACTGTGGAGATATGGCCTGGATGGGTAGGTGACACGGCAGCTGAAAAGCTCTGTCAAGACCATTGGGCTCAAAGGGTGGTGGCCAAGGGCTCCAGCTCAGACTGGTGCCTGTTTAGACCCGATGCCAGCTGGGGGTTGGGAGCAGGGCCAGTGCTGTTAACGTCCTCATCGAAGCCCTAGATGATGGGACAAGGTGCATGGTCATGCAGCTGGCAGATGACAATGAGGCAGTTCTAGGGAAAAAACAGATCAGATATTTTTACTGCTTGTACATATAAAAAAAAAAAAAAGCACTTTGGCACAAAAATTGCTATTATATGACTGAAGCCAGGGAAAAGAACATTCAGAAAAATGTAGATACCTTGAGACAAGTAAATTTTAGTTACACAAAGGATAAATCTTGATCTGACTTCGCAACATTTCTCAGATGAATAAAGGGTATCCGTCTGCTTGACACCTGGCACTAACTGGAGCACTCAATGATAACTAAGACCCATTATTTGCATCTGCAATGCAAAAAAAAAAAAAAAAAAAATCTGTTTTTAACCACCTGTCCCTGCAGCTGCATATTAGCGCTGTGCAGGAGCGGTGTACCCCGCCGCACCTCCCACCCGCCTGGCTCCTAAATCCGCGTTTTCATCTCCCTGTCACTGACCTGGAACTTTACCGGCACAATTCTGTCAGGAACTGAAAGGTTAATGGTGAAACTTGCAGTATGCTTAGAAAGCCACAGCTCTTCTTGTGCCAGACTTTTACCAGCGTGGTAAACGCCGCTGCCAAGAGCGTGGGACGTGGCTCAGGTCATGACAGGCGCACGGAGGCTGAGCAGCGACGCGCGGGACAAGCTGCACTAAACGCCAGTGAGCGACAGATCCCCCGTGAACCACGGCTGGCCACAGTCATCCCAGGCAGAGCCTGCCCTGCGAGCCAGGAAGGGTCGCTGCCGCTGTATTTTGCGCTCTCCAGACCTGTGAAAGCTCGAGGAACCGAGTTCGTTCTTTTTTCACTCCTAGACACGTGTTATCGCACTGTAATACAGTTTCAGTCCACACAGAGAGACCTCTCCAGGAGGCTGGGATCTTGTATGTTACTCAAAAACCTTTATTCTCCGCCAGAAAATTTAGTTAAAATTTAAAATAATCAAGTAAAGAAACCTATGACTGAAACACAGAAGGAGAAGTGAATTTTGAAAACAAAAAGAGTATACAATAAGATGTGTTTCAGCCCTGTTCTTCTGTTTCATTTTTTGTGTTGGAAAAATCTGAACGTGGCAGCTAGTGGAGGAAGTTTTGTATATAAAATATAAAAAACAGTCATATCAGAGAAAGGTAATGGTGTTGACATTCAAAAGAAAAATGAGCTTAAAACACTTCAGTAATGGCTGTGTGCATAGAGCCTTCAAGAAGATAAAAAGAATAAAAGTAGAATTGAAAACGACAAGTGTTTACTAATGGCTACATTTATATGGCAGTTCAACACCTCTCTTCTACAGTTTTTAGCAGCAATATGCCCCTACTTACCCCTGTTTATCTCCAGTATTTAATCTGGAAAAAAAGTATTAGAAGAGTGTTAAACATGATGAAAATTAGGAGGAAACAATTAAAAAAAAAAAAAACCACGAAAAGACAGCAGATACAAGAAGTGATGAAAATCAGCTGCTATTCCAAACAACGGTGGTCTGACACTGAGCAGAAATCCCAGTCACTGACAAAATAGGACATGAAAATGAAAGACAAAATTGAAATAACAGCCCACAGATTCTGAAATTGTCCTTATCTCTGTAATAGTTGCTAATATTACTCACAGGCAAAGCAAAAGGGTAAAAACTAAAATTGCTTAATTTACTGAGCAGACTTTTTTTGAAAATAGGAAGAAACATCATATCCAGCGTAATCAATGCAATTTGGAAAAGGGCGGTCAGAACAAAACTGTAACCACGGCCAAACTCCATTTTTGTTCAAAAATTTGCAGAAAAGCAGCAACACTAAGGAAGAAAACAAAACTATTGGAACTATTATTTCCCAACGTAGAGACCCTTTTTAGACGGTATCATCATGCCCACAAGCTTGTGTTACCAGGAATACATTCTGCATTAATAGCTCTGCAGTAGATATTTGGGTACAGAAAAATAGTATCAGCTCTCCTCTAGCTGCCTAGTGATTCAAAGAAATCCAAACTTAAGAAATGTAAACTCAGTAACATCAAAGTGTCATTAAGCAGACGTCTTTATTGCCGTGCCGGACGCGTGGGGGATCGCTCCTCCTAACACGCGTGCACTGGAACAAAAGTTCATCCTTTATATACCTTAAAGACATGAATATTCACACATTTTCCAAGAAATCTCCGCCTCCTCGCTTATCTACCACGTTTACGTAACGCTGGCGTCGCAAAACTACACTACGCATGCGCGGGGGTCTCGGGCGGTCGTCGGGGGTCGTTTGGGGAGTCAGCCCCCTCCTCCTTTTTCCCCTTTATGGTCACGGGTCTCCTGAGGACAGTTCCTTCTCCTCGGATGTTTGCCCCTTCTGTTCTTCAGCCAAGCGGGTCCTTCTTATCATCCGTGTCTGAGCACTCCTGCCAGTCTGTCCCTGCGCTCAAGGTGAAGGTATCTTCTCTGTTCTCTTTCATCTCAGTCCTTGCTCTTAAATCTTCTTGGTTTTAATTTTCGAGGGGCCTGCTTTCCTCGTGATTAACCCTTTACACATAGGTACAGTGTTAGCATTGAGGCAATACAGCCTAAGGACTACGAGAACAGGCCGTTAAACATAATCACACAGTTATTAGGCTAAAGAAGTCTATACTAAAGTCAAACTAATCATGTAATCAATAACCTTCCATATATTAAGAAATTTGCAAAACTTAGAGTTGATTAGTGACATAGGCTAAAACCTTGTAATTGTTTTAGATCCTTGTTTCACTGTCTTTTGAGCAGTGCCATCCTGCAGGAGGATGGATGACCATGGGCTCTAGATAGGATAAAAAAATACTCCTTATTTCTCTGCAGACTGTGAGAGGCAGTGAAGCGGAGTACAGAGACATACCTGAAACACTTCTGCATATAAATGGCATTGTTTTCCCTGGAACATGTACGGCACGTAGCTTGAGCTTATGTCATGTCACCTCTTCATCCAAACTCGCTAGTGAGGGTTAAATTTGCATTTTGGATTATAAAATCTTGTTGAGATGTAAGAAGGAATACTTAAATAAACTGACTGTAGGCAGCTTTTACCCAGGTATAAAACAAAGATCCAAGAGAGCCTGCCCTTAAGTTTAATTGTTATTATTTGCCCCTCAGTTTCCAAGGAAGGCTTCTTCCCTTTCAAACACTTTACAGAATCACTAAGGTTGGAAAGGACCTTCAAGATCACCAAGTCCAACCATTAATGCAGCGCCACCATGTCCCCTAAACCATGTCCTGAAGCACCATGTCCACACGTTTTTGAACACTTCCAGAGATGGTGACTCCCCACCCCCCTGGGCAGCCTGTTCCAATGCTTGACCACTCTCTTCGTAAAGAAATTTTTCCTAATCGCAAATCTAAACCTCCCCTGGTGCAACTTGAG
>NW_010515458.1:0-10408 GCF_000687285.1 Phaethon lepturus
AGGAGCAGCTGAGGGAAATGGGGTTGTTGAGCCTGGAGGAGAGGCTGAGGGGAGACCTTATCGCTCTCTACAACTACCTGAAAGGGGGTTGTGGCGATGAGGGTGTTGGTCTCTTATCCCAACTAACTAGTTATAGGATGAGAGGAAATGGCCTCAAATTGTGCCAGGGGAGATTTAGACTAGATATTAGGAAAAATGTCTTTACTGAGAGAGTGGTCAAGCATTGGCACAGGCTGCCCAGGGAGGCGGTGGAGTCACCAGCACTGGAAGTGTTCAAAAAACATGGCACTTTGGGACCTGGTTTAGTGGGCATTCAGGACATGGCTTAGTGGGCATGGTGGTGTTGAGTTGATGGTTGGGCTTGATGGTTTGAGAGGCCTTTTCCAACCTTAATGATTCTATGATTCTATGATTCTAGTTCAAACAATCCTTCCTTCCATATAATGCATTTATATGCAGTCAAAATACATTGTTTTCACAGAGTTTGTTATACCTTTCAAACATTTAAGTTGATTGCAGTCCTATGGGAGGCAGCAAATACTTGGTTATTTGTATGTTGTTTTTTTAAAGAGCGATCTTGGGAATGTCCAGCAATACAATTTTCCATCGTTAGCCCTGTTGCTGCCTTGTAGAAAACCTCTGCTTTCCACTTACACACATCTAAGATTTCTCCTAACATCCCAGTGCCACGTTCAAGTGCCAAATTCATAGTGTTAGGTTTTCAAATCTTGAAACAACTGGTAGATATTTTTCAGTCACTTTGTGCTTAGAGGAGAGTGCAGCAAGATGGCAAAACTTGTGGCCTATAGGAGCAAGAACATCACACCAAGGACAGAAGTAGCTTCTCATAATGCTCAATGAGATGCCTGCCTGTATCCACCACCTCCAAGGAAAACTTCCTCTTCCCCATAGTTAACATGTCTTACCAATCCCATTTGACTGTGCAAAACACTCCTTCACCCTCACCATTTCTTCATTTTCATGAATTCCATAGGTCTTTGTGGTCCTAAAATGCCACAGCCCATGACTACAATTGAATTTTTATGGCCTCTCTGCCATCTCTGATAGATTTCCTTTGAAATAAGGAAAATGATGTGCAAAAAGTTGTGTTGCTTATTCCTTAAAGTCCTCTTATATCTGGTGATTTTTAATAATGAAGCTACATTTTCTGTTCTTATAGCAAAATATTATGTATTATCATGAAAAATATTTCATTGTGAGGTTGAATTATTTCTTTAGGCTTTAAACACAGTTTCTTAGACTCCTTTTTTTACAATTTTACTTTAAGTAAACTGCAACCCACCCATGTTCTCTTTAATAATAATGTCCTTGTTCTCATTCTAAATTGCAGCGTAGTGCCGGTGATTATATCCCCAGAAAGAGTCCTGTCAAACTCAAGTGTAAATAGACCTTGAAGAAAAGGAAATGCTTTGACCATAACTTAAAATGTCAGCTTCACTTTGTGTACAGATGGTGGTGAATTTTTTTTAACATCACCTTGTCTGTTCCCCATTGGATAAACGACAAAATTGTGTAGTGGACGGATTCTGTTTTGCATGCAAGGATACTATTCCATTGTATCTACTGATGTAGAGATACCTGCCATTAAAAAACCTAAAATTTCAAGAACTTTTCATCATAGAACCTTCAAATTATTTTATTGCTTTATTTTACCTCCTTAAAAAAAGGTATGACTACATTCGTATTTTCAACAACTTGGGTCTATATCACACACATGGCATTACGGTTTTGACTATACTATAAATCTTATTTCTCTCCTCTGTGGAGCCTGACTGCAAAAAGTTTCTGTGATTGAGCATTAGTGTATGATTTGGAGGCTTAGTTTCAAATCTTCATTGCTATAGATATTTTGGATAACAACAATTGCAGGAACATGAGGTGATAAAGCTATCCTAGTAATGCCTGGCATACGGCTGTAGGCACTTAGCAGGACTTTCTAAGGGCTGCAGATTTGAACCTTTCTTTTTAATTTTCTGAGCACAAGCAAGATTTTTCAAACTTCAGAAGATTCTGGGAAATAGTTTGTTATCCAGAGATAATGAAGACAACTGAAGGATGCTTGAGAACAGTGGAGTCTCATAGGAATCTTGTTATGGGACTTGTTGCCTCCAAAAGCTTTAGTTTTGGATTGAAGGGTTCTGTTTCTCTTCTCTTTCATATTTTGGAATATGTTTAGCTTGGGAGATAAATAAAGTTAACATATAGAAAACAAAATTACAAGTGAAAATTTGTTACGGAAAACAAGTGCCCATACATGCCCCGTGCTTGTTCCCAGGTTTGCAACCATCAGTGCTCTTGTAAGTATGAGGATGTGAGATGGAAAATGTGTACACACTCTTGATAAATCCAGGCTGACCCCTAAATAATATCTGTTCTTCCCGTAATGGAAAACACAAATGGATGAGCCAAGACTCTAGACAGAAGGTGCCAGTTTACAGAAATAATTTCTGTTAAAAAAAGCATTTAATTTGATGAAGCTGGTTTTCCTGCAGAATGATTTACATACCATAAGGGTGCTTGTACTACTGCTGCTTCTGATATCCACAAACCTGCCAGGCCCATGCATATATCAGTGTCCCAGAGAAAATTTTGTATAAATACCACTGATAATAGCAGAAATGTGCAATGGGAAATGCAGGTGTTGGATTTAGGCCTGTCACAGATATAAAGTAAAATACAGGTACCTAAGTTTACAGTATCTTATTTTGCATAAAGAAACGTGTTTATAAAATCATTGGAGTTTATACTGCTGGTGATTCTCAACCTCATCACCAAACTGATAAGGGAGCTTGTCGTGGCGAAGTGAAATATCTTTCTAGATGAATAAAGTTAGTGCATTTGGTCGTTACGACCCACTCAGCTAGTAAGACTCTTTTGAATAAACCAGATATTATGTGCTTTAAGTTTTGCAGTAACAGCATTCTTCTTCCCTATAAAGAACACTTTAAATGCCTTAGTGACACTATTTTTGCTACGACAGTATATTCTTCTTTCTGCCTAAGAAATTATAAAGCATCAAGAAAGACAGAAAAATTGCAGCTGACATTTCCAATGACTTCGCATTTCAAAATCAGTAAGAAAAATTTACTAAAAGCTCTTTAAAGCCTTTTTTTTTAATGCTGCTTGTTAGTGATGTTTATACAGGTGTTCCAGTGCAAGCTGAGACTCACAACTTTGCTTACATGACATCACAGCGTGCATACACGCTTGCGTGCATGTAGTTTCGGGCAGCAGTACTGCTGCAAACCTTGTTCTATGCTCAGAGCCACAGAAAAAGAGAGACTCTCCCAAAAAAGAGAGACTGTCCCTCTTGCTCTTTTGGCAATACCAGGTACACCGAGCACACCCCGCTCTGACCCTGGCTATTGCCATCAACGATCATTTTTTATATCTATCTCCCACTTCTTACAGTTGACAAAGGCGTTTTCAGCACTGCTGCTCTCGTTTCCCGCTGTTCGTACATCTACGTACAACGTGGCCGTATTTCAACCCTTCAAGCCCCGGCTTTCCTTCAGCAGCTCCTCAGCCTCCTCAGCGCTTGTTACTGCAGTTACGTGTGTCGGCATCCCCCCGAGTTGCAAATCCCTCCAACTAGCCCCCAAATCACGGGTTGTTTATGAACGATTGTATGGAATAAAAGGGACTCGAGTTGTTCTTGACTTTTTTCATCTCTGAACTCTCTTTGGCCGTTCCCGGATGGTTTTGTGCAATTTCTGGCCCTTAACAAAAGTCTTGCTGTCTGATGGTCTTCTTCCCTGACTGTTCAGATGGTCTGTGCTGCTGAGGCAGACCTTATTGCTCTCTGCAAGTACCCAAAAATGGGTTACGGTGGGGCGAGTGTTGGTCTCTTCTCCCAAGTAACTAGTGATAGGACAAGAGGAAATGGCCTCAAGTTGTGCCAGGGGAGGTTTAGATTGGATATTAGGAAAAATTTCTTCATCGAGAGGGTGGTCAGGCATTGGAACAGGCTGCCCAGGGAGGTGGTGGAGTCGCCATCTCTGGAAGTGTTCAAGAAACATGTGGATGTGGTGCTTCAGGACATGGTTTAGGGGACGTGGTGGTGCTGGATTAATGGTTGGACTTGATGATCTCGAAGGTCCTTTCCAACCTTAGTGATTCCGTGATTCTGTGATTCTGTGATCTGCTGCTCCTGCATCTTGACGCCTCGGGCGGTGCCGCGGGGCTGGCGCCGGGCACGGGCAGCGTCACTCGTCCGTGAGCTGAGCCCTGGGGGCACGGGACCCCCTCCGCCAGCAGCCGGCGTGCGTTCAGTGCTGTTGGCCACGCTGGGCATACTTGCTGGACACAGCACTCTCTGGGGACTTCCTAATAAACCTCGGGAAATTAAGGACATATTTTCCGCAGAAGAATCAAGTTCTGCACTTGCCGGTTTCCGCATATCCCGAGGAAGAGATCTGCCATCAATATTCAGCTCGCCACTTGTGTTATCAGTCCTCAGCTGAAATGGCCGTTTATACAGGGAGAGAGAGATGGGTTCACTGAATATTTCATGTTATTGAAATTAATTGTCACTATGATGGTTTTTGCAAAGCGTCTCACACAAAGGGATGTTAAGACTGTTAAGCCTGTGCATCTCACCTTAAACTTGCTAAATTTTGTGATGTGAATTTCACCGACAGTGATAATGCTAAAGAAATTTTTAAGCGATTCTTAAGACCAGACGTGTGTGCTGAATTTTTCCACTTAATGAGTTGTAGGTGGCTTAATTAATTTAGAAATAATTTAGCCCCTCTTTAAAATTCTTCTGAAATTTGGAAACATAGAAAATTGCATAAGAGATCAGAGAGAGGTTCAAGAAATTCTGCAAAAGGCAGTTGCACTTTTAGGATACCTATGCATCCCCTCATTCTTGAGGGAAATGCAAGTTTTAACATCATCCCTGAACTCCTTCTTTTTGTTTTCTTTTGTGTTGTTTTGTTTATAATTCTGTCTTTGGGACTTAATTGGTAGACAGATTAAGAATAGAGAGATAGAAACAAATTTAATTTAATAGTAGAGACTGTGTGCCCAAATGTTTGCCCATTTTTTATCAGCTATATTAAGGCTCTAATAAATTATATTGTTATGCATTCTCAACCTTCAATTCTAATGAATAGTACTATTCTCTCTTCTAAGCCTTCTTTTTCTATAATTTCAATATACAGAAATCTAAAATAAATACATTAAAGATATTTTAGATGAAAATGTTTTTAAAACAAGCTCTTGTTTGGGGGCAGGGAATAAGCAGAAAATGAAATTTGTATGAATACGTCTATATGTTGGCTGCTTATGTCATTTGGTGCAACAAATTTAGTTGAAGCTGTTGTGATAAAACCTTTTTCCTTTTGGAAATGTTTCATGGGAACGTACCCATCTTAATTAACTGTCTTAAAATAATTAAAAACACATTTGCAAACAAACAAAGTATTGTATTTCAAATCTGCCTTTTAGTTTTGTTTCGCATTATGTGTTAGCTTGTAATATTATGTTAAAAACTGGCACTCCAATTGAAGAAAAGCAGTTGACTGATATGTTGATTTTCTTTAGCCTGTATTTTCAAGAAAATCCCTCATGTCCTGCATTCACTCTGAAAGCAGTTTAAGCAATTTTTGAAATAGTAGAATTTCATGTGAAACCCCTGTGGGTAGTGGTATAAATAAATACAGATATTAACACTAATTTCACTTGGGATATCTTTTTGTTTTTATCCTTTTCATGGTCTTTTGGGAGTTTTCTGACTACGTTTTCTTACTGATAACACATAATATAAATTCCACATCCTACTGATGAGGACCAAATACTGATTTCTGATACATCTTAGGAAAACAGCAAACATATAAAATAAACAAGTACACGACAGGACAGAAATATCAGATACAAACTGACTTTAAGTATTCATGTTTTGAAGGAAATGACTACCCTTTTTCCTTTGGTTTATTTTAAAATTTGAAGAAGAAACCTGGCAATGGCACCTTTTGCAACTTCAGATTTCTAGGATACAAAAGAGGGGCTCCACGTTCTTTGTATAGAACTGTAAATATTTGCCATGTATAGGCTGTTCCAGGTTAGCGTGTTTTACATAAAAGTACTTCTGAGGAATATGAAGTATTTTGAAGCCAGAACAAGGGTCTGAACACCTGATTATGTCCAGAATACCCGATTAGCCACCTATGCATGTGACACTAGCTAGTATAACTTCGCAACATATATCTAAATTGCAGGTGTTCAAATTATTTCACAGGCAGGTCAACTCTGATAGCATGCAGAGAGTTGTCAGAGGTATTCAGGGGTGTTGGAAAATGCAGACGTCTGACCAGGTGAGTGCTAAACATCTGCGAATGAGCAGCACTGAGGTGCAGAAGTGAGTGAGGTGGGAGGAACTCAAGAACTGCGGATTTTCACACGATAAGCATAATAACTAAAACACTTCAGAAATTTTGGTTCAACAGTTGAATGCACTTCGCTTGGAAAACGTTGGCTCCAACAAAGTACTTCAGATGCTTTGAGAATAGACACCGTCCTGTTAATGTTACGTGTTTTGGGGGCCTGATTCATGGAGATTTTTAAGAGAAAAGTTTGTACCGAATTGTGTTGTAAATACAGTGAAATAAGACATGAAGGAAACATTTTTACGATAGTTCCATGACACTTTTATCTGCTGGAAAGTTCAAGAAGTGAAAGTGTTAATGTCCTATGTTTCTAGCTATTTCACTATTGTAATAATATTAAAAAAAAAGAAAATGAGGACAGTAAGTGCAAAAGTGAGACATCATCCTACATTTGTTCAGACAACTAGAGTGCATCTCATAACAGTAGTTAATCATCTTTAAAAGAAACTCCTCAAAACATTTCCTGCTGCACCATTTAATCATCATTTTGGTGGTTAAAAGAGTTAATAAGGCCACAAGCTTAATAAGCTAATAAAGCTGAAAAGTATCTATGAGAACACGGACGTATAGGGCCAAAATAATACTGGCAACTGGGATTTGAGTAATGCAATGTTCAACGTTGAGTCTAATATTTTGCATGGTAGCAAGGGAAATTAGATGGAGCAGCCCTTCCCGAGGGAGCTGCAGAAGAACCAGCCTAATTTAACACCACCTGGAGATTATCAGCTTTCAAAAATACAGATGTATGTTCACAACAAGATGTGGCAATTCCCACACAGGCGGTTTTCACTTTGGTTTAGTCACGTAGCAATTAGGACAAAATGCCAAGTCGCTGTGCCAAAAAATAAACACACCTCCCAAGGGGGAGCACGTGTCCACTGTTTATCTCAAGGTCTGAGAGCCAGAGGAGCTTCTGGGTGAGGTTCACCAGTGCCAATATCTCGGCTTTCGGGTAGTTAGTGTCGAGCGCTTGGTGGCATCGTTAAAGGGCAGCGCACCCCTTCCAGAGCTGTGCGGATGAGATGAATCACTCAAAAAGGTGCATTTTCCTGGTGGGAATAGTCATTCGCACGGTTGTGATTAATGTTTACAGAACTTCGCTCATGCAGAGACATTTTATAAATAGTAAAATGTGTTTTTCCCACTCTATACATGATAGTTTGATGTGAATAATGTTATATATATAGCCACTGACTTTTAGATCAGTGATCCAACTGCAACAAAGGTCAACAACAAGTTAAAGTCATGCTCACTTTCTCATTGTCAAGATAAAAAAGAGCTGTAGCTCTCATTTTGGTTCCCAGGGAGCATTTCTTTTCCTCAGCAGAAAATCACAGCTCCAGACTCAAAAATTTGTTTTCCTTGTTGGTGTTATCATCTGAGTAGCAGAGGATTGACAGAAAATGGAGAATGACTCGCCTGCTTTTGTAAAGGTGGCTTATGCAGAGAAAAAGATGTGTTTTTTATTAAAGAACTTTTATTTTGGGAAGTTTACATTGCTACTTCACCAGAAAACATACAGAGATATAGGTCTTTGACTATCCATCTTTAGCACTTACGTACTAAAAAAGATGGAAAATGGATAATCAAATAGCTCTAAATAGGCCATATTTGCAGATGGATGTTGCAGATCTGAGGATTTGGCCCACTGAATATATAAACCTCTGAAAAATATTTATTTATATAATCAATCAATCCATTTGTTGTGTCAGGATTTAAAAAACCCTCTCTGCCTAATAATAAAACTGCTGTGTCTAGACCAAGCTATTTGCTTGGGATTGTCTGTGAATTTTGTTTTGGGTATCATTTTATAATAATGTCTTTCATTTCAAAGTTAACAGCGCCTCATGATTGCCTTATGATCTGGGCTGAATCTAATTTTAACCAGGATGGGTTTTGCTTTGTCCTCATTTTCTAATAATTAAGAACAACAGAAAATGTACCATGACATTGTTATTCAGCTGACAGTCACTTATGCAGCCTTCCTGAAAGCGAGTCATTGAGACCAAAGGGATCTAGATTTTCTTTTCTTCATGATATATTATAAAAGATATTTACTTCCTTCAGCTGAAAATATAAAGAAGTTGAAAAAAAGTTGTTACATTATCTAGACTTTTTCAAATAGGATTTCTTAGTGAATGCAGTAGGGATTTAACCTTTTAATTAAGCTAGTGTTAGTGCAAAGAAGGATGGCTTTGAACATTGGTAAGGTCAATCTACAAGAAAGAAATTTGTTATTGCTTCAGAGATAACCTGACTACCTTTTAAAGCATTCAACCTTCCCCTTTGTCTTCCCCTGATTCTTGCAGGGAAGCAAAACCTCACCGAGAAGAAAGGAGGAAAATACGGTAGAATTCAGCACGAAGACAGGCAGATACAGCAGTGAGACATAACAGTTGTACCCAACAGAAGAGTCAGGCAATAGCTTTCAAAAGCAATAAAGTTTGAGGTATCCAGGTTAAGACAAGCAGAATCTTGATTTTCAAGAAAATCCAATGGACTGGTAGTAAATTTCCATCTAAATCATTGTCTGGTGCCCAGAGAATCCTCTACCTCATATAATATAAATTTGGATTTTTGTAGCGTTTTTCAGCTCTAAAGGACTTTTCAGACATTACGAACCCTGCCAGATATACACTGTAAGATCATACAAAACAAGTGCCTGATCATTTAGGCATAGATTTATGGCTTATGTTTGCAGAGACTGATGGCCCAGTTGGCTTATTTATAACACGAGTGCTCCAGATCACTTAAAAATAAAAAATACACTTATTCTTCTAACATGACTATGGAAGGACATCCCAAAATAACATTGTCTCCATCCAGCAGAGTCATCACTGTCTGATTTTCACATGTCAGTTTAAATGTGAAAAATGCTTACCTTTCAAATGAGACAAAGGCAAATTTTCGGTGCCTAGGTCTAAAAGCAGTCTTCTACAGGAAGTCAAAACCTGTGCATATATCCCTTCCTTTCCTGCAATTTTTTTAGCTACCTGCAGTTCTGTTCACCATGACCCACTCATTGCCTTGGCCCTTCAGAAAATGCAGGTGTAATACCTTTGTTACTTTATTTTTAAATAGAATAAATAGAGATGATGATAAGCTGTTCCCTCTTGATTTCAGGTAAGGTATGGCCCAAGGAGTGGTGGATTCATTCCCTCTGTGAGCTCAAAGGATGTAAACCCAAGAGATTGTCACATTCATTAAACTCGGTGTACCTGCAGGTAGGTATCCCAGCTCAATGGGATACGCTCTTCCCGCCCGGCTCCTCACCCGGGAGTAGCTTTACCTCGGACGAGTGAGCTGAAGGAGCTTCCCCTGGAACCATAAACTCCTTAGATCAGGAACTAGGCTGGTTGTGGATGGGTGGAAAGGTGCAGATACCGGTTTTGGTGGTAGCCTCAGGAGAGCAAATGTTCCCGTGTTCATTCACTGGCTTCATGTTTCTCCGTGTTCTGCTTGTAACGACAGCTGCTTTGCCCGCTCGCGCTTTATTAAAGTACCTGAAAGCGCAGATCATTTTGCCGCAGTCGTGCGGTACTGAAAGGCTGTAGAAGGACCCAAAGGTCCAAAGCTGCTTTTTCAGTAAGTGCCCTGTTTTAGAAAAGTTGATCTCGACTCTTAAGGGTGTCAAGCACATGCAAATTGTCACCTGACACAAATGTGTTTTGCTGGCCTGTTGAACACCTAGTTAAAATGTACTAAACCCATCCTTTTGTTAGTAAGAATTCACAGCTTTTACAAGAGGGAACTGATAAAAAGGGTAGATATTTGAGACTCCTAATAACTTTTCCAGCATCAATAAAAATTGGTTTGGTGTAAAGAGAAGATTATCTTCAGAGCTAATGATCTGGGTTCGCCTGAATGTCAACAGTGAGATTGTTTTTCAAGTTTGGGCACACAGAACATTTGTATTTTTATTTAAGAACAGCCAGTTTTCCACAAACATTGAAAAATTCAGTACTTATCTCTACACCTTCCTCACAGTAGAAGCAGGA